>NW_004798122.1:332519-337935 GCF_000002075.1 Aplysia californica | reverse complement strand
CCTGGGATTCTCCATTCTCATGACTGTCTTTTCCGATGTTGATCCCACGAATATACCTTATGGTTCGTCACCAGCTGCCGTTCTGATGCCTCTAAACAATTTGTTATTCATTAATTATGTCCTTTCATTCCTTTTTACTTTCATTTCTCTCTCTCTCTCTCTCTCTCTCTCTCTCTCTCTCTCTCTCTCTCTCTCACACACACACACACACACACACACACACACACACACACACACACACACACACACACTCTCCCACCAGGGCGGGGTGGTGTAGTATTATTATATTGCTGGTTCCTTTTTTTCCGACTATTCCAAAGGGAAAACCCAGCTGATCATTCGTGCTAGCACTTTCATGTTTTACCGATACGCAGGCAGCCCTATTCAAAATACGTTTGAACGCTCTCTTCTGGTATAACGTGTTATTGACGAGACTGTGATAAACTCTGTCAGAGGGTGGTTGGCGAGTGTTCTGGTGTGGTTTGCTCCTTCTTTTCTATCAAACACCCATCGTCCTTATCTCTCCTGCCTTCCTTTTTTGTGTTTGTTACTCTCTAGTAGCAGCTCTAATCTTCGAAGTGGTGTTGGTGGCCTTGTGGTTAGAAGGCTACCGGACTCATTATTGTGAGATTGCGTGTTAGGAGGTTCGAGCCTCAGCTCGGTCCGACGTTGTGTACTTGGGAAAGACACTTTACACGAACTTCCCGCTTGGCTCGGTCCTTTCAGAGATGGACTTTAAAATCAGAGGTCCTGCCCCTTAAATAACTTAATAGTGTTGATAGGGGCGTTAAACCTATACCATTAATTTCTAATCTTCTGCGCTAATATGACCTTATTGTGTGTTGCAAGTACTGTTAAACTCTTACCACAACTTAAGCTCTCAGAGGGTTGGGGTTTTATTTTTTAAAAATAGACCCTTTGAACAGTTTTCAAATACGACATACACGAACAGAAATCGTCTTTATCAACCCTCCTTCTTTTTCTTGTAAGTCACTAACTAGTGATACCTCATATCCTCGCATTTATATTTGACCCGTTCGTGTTACAAATGCCGCTAAACTCTTCTTCTTTTTCTTCTTTTTCTATCTCGTGGTTGGGGCAACCGTTGGGGCACCACTGCATTGGAAAACCAGCTCTCGCCATCTATTTTTGTCCTCTGCTCTCCTCAGATTGTCACCCATCGTCTTTCCTGTCCACTCTGTAATGTTGTCCTTCCATCTCCTTCTCTGCCTTCCTCTCTTTCTCTTTCCTTGTACGGTTCCTTGCAGGATTGTTTGGGCAAGTCCTGTGGATCTTGTGACATGCCCATACCATTTTAGTTTTCGTCTCTTCACTGTGGTCAGTAGAACTCCATATTGTCCCACTGTGTTGGTGATTCTCTTTCGTACTTCAGTATTTGAAACGTGGTCTTTGTACGAGATGTCAAGGACAACTCTCACCACAACTAAAACTAAACCAAACTCAAACAGAAATACTCATGTAGAAAAAAATGAAATGTGAAGCGTTCTGACAAAATGAGTTACTTCTCGGATTCAAGCCTTAAGAAATAGATACATCACTCTTATAGGTGAAGTTATTACAATTTATAAGTATGAATTGGTAAAAGATAGGTTATAGTTAAAGAATATGGCATCAACAGAAAATCTACAAATTTGATTCTAGTGTCGATTTTTGGCCAATATCTCCATTTGTTGATTGCGGGAAGCAATTCATTTTGTCAGCATGCTTTACAAATACTCGACATGCTTGAAGGTCTTCGTTACATACTTCCATGCATGAGACAAACTTTGTTCAAGTTGATATATTATTGTCATCTATATTCTCCACTTCTTTTTGTATGTTTGTCACACTCTTGTGACCCGCTATTTCGGGGTGCCTTGTAAGTCAAAACAGACTTTGTGCTGTTAAAACTAGAGAGGTGAGCAGAGTAAGTCTGATTCCCTGTTAAGACTTCTCTGTTAACATCCACCCCTTGGCGCTCAGATGACCTTATGCAGTTGCGAGCGCCCTAAAACCTTTACTAAATAATTAAAAAACGCTGCCTCTGAATTACAAAGTTCTATCTGACATTTTTGCCCGTTTTGAGTTACTAACACCATGAGGTCAGAAACCAAAAGCTCTATACCATCTGCTCTATCAAAATAGTAAGATTATTCGGTATTGTTATCAAAATTATTCAAAGAACCGAAATTTAAAAAAAAAAGATTGATAAGCTGTGCGAAACTTAAAAGCTTTAACTTTAACGTCAAATATATCTTTACTTACTTTTATCCGCCGCTTATACCATTTTGGGTGTCGCGGGAAGAAAGAGACGTCTCTCTGTCGCCAGCCGGAGAGCTTGGGTCAGAGGCAGGGATGCAGTGAGTTGTTAATGTTTCCCTGACTCCATCTATCAATGTCTTTCGTGGTCGCCCTCTAGCTTTGTTGCCATTGAATTTTTGGATGTAAGCACGTTGTGCTGGATGGTGTGTTGGTAATCGTAGGAGATGTCCGAACCATTTGATTCTTTGGCGTTGGATGTGATGCATGACATCATTAATTGTGCCCACCATTTCTCTGATTACTGAGTTTCTAATTTTGTCTCGCCTGGTCTTGTTTACTGCTTTTCTAAGACATCGCATTTCACATGTTGTAATTCTTTGCTCTAATGTCTTGTTCGAGGTCCATGTTTGGCATTGATAGGTGAGTGTTGGGATGACTATGTGAGGCAGCGTGGTGGAATCAGGCTCTCGTCAAAATAATCAAAGTAGAGAAACTTGCATTTTTCCGCAGGTTTGTGGATTTTTATCAAATTTTTGTTTTTTGGCTCAACACCTTTCATGCTCATTAAAGAACTCATTTCTGTGTGGATTTTTCTGAAAAACGTTAATTTAACACACAAAAGATGTACATTTTCAGTTACCACGAACTCTTAAAGCTAAGAAAATAACGAATCTTTGGCGGCCATTTTCTCACTAATCTTACCTCCGAAAACAGGTGACCCCTACCTCCTTCATTCTCAAATATCTCGACTTGTATTCAAGATAAAAGGATATTTTTTTCATCCAAATAAAGACAATTGAACGAGCTTTAAGATGATACCAATAACTCTACATGCCCAAAAATTGACGAGAGCTTGATTCCACCACGCTGCCTCACATATGATTTTGATCATTTTGAGTTTTGTTGTCTAGGGGATGTTAGGATGTTCCAGTAGTGGAGCAAGCTGGTAACTAACATTATTGGCCTTTTGTACTCGGGTTTCGAATATCTCTTTTCAGTCACCCATCCTCTGTGAATATGCTTCCGAGGTACGTAAATTCATGTCAAATTTATCAAACCTAAGTAATGAGCAGATACATTTTTATTTATTCTGGGGTAAAGAAATTGGCGTGCGTTTATCTTCCCCGAGGTTTTATGCACCCGGCATAATAATTTAGCAAAATTTAATCCTTTTTTTTTTTGCATAAGTTCTGATTATTTTCCTTTATCCTTCTTTGTATAAAGTGACCAAATCACATAATTTCACAGTTTTTGGGATCAGTCTGCATAATTTCAGAAATACGTTTTGGAGCATAAAACCGCAGGGACAGGTTTATTCGTGAGAATTGAAAAGAGGCTCGATCAGTCGTAGACACAATAGCTTTCAGTTAGCCGTTGGTCATGAGGCGAAACAGACAGATGCAACAGAGAGACAAAGAAAAAAAGCACCCCCCCCCCTAAAAACGGGGTGGAATCAGGCGCTCGTCAAAATAATGAAATTGAAGAAAGAGGTATTTTTCCTCCAGTTTGTCAACTTTTATCTATTTTTTTTGTTTTTTAGCTCATCACCTCGTTTGTCAATCTATAAATAACACATTTCCATGTGTGAATTTTACTGTCAAACTATGGAAGTCACAGTATTTTAGCCGCCATTCTCTCTCTAATTTTACCCCTGAAATCGAGCTCACTTACCTCTTTCGATAGCAAATGTCTCGACTTCTAAGCAAGATAAATAGGTATTTTTTTCATAAAAAGCAGGGCAAGTGAAACAGCTTTCAGATGGTACCAATAACTCCACATGCCCAAAAATTGACGAGTGCCCGATTCAGCGTGTCGTGACACATGTTCTATTCGTGTCTCAACAGGCAACAACCCTTACCAGACCAAACCAACAGGTTGAGGGTTGAGGAGAGCGCTTAATTCTTCCGCCTTTTCAACGGATCAACGGTTCTCTTTTGCTGAATGCCGTGTGTGTTTGTGTGTGTTGAAATGGTGTGTGTGTGTGTGTGTGTGTGTGTGTGTGTGTGTGTGTGTGTGTGTGTGTGTGTGTGTGTGTTTACACGGTGTGCGTGTGTGTGTGTGTGTGTGTGTGTGTGTGTGTGTGTGTGTGTGTGTTGATACGGTGTGTGTGCTTCGTGTGTGTATGTGTGTGTGTGTGTGTGTGTGTGTGTTGAGACCGTGGCCACAGTCTGTCACTCGTGTGTCGGGGAGGGGCGGGGTTCCTACAGAACTTGTTTAGTTTCTGTTCGTTATATCGTACTCAGGTCTTAGTTTAGTTTTGGTAGAGGTTTTACGGCGCTCGCAACTGCATAAGGTAATATGAGCGCCAGAAGATTAGAGGTGTTACAAGAGAGAGGAACAAACATAAAAAAAGAAGAAGGGGAGAAAAGGACGATAGATGTTTGAAGGGAAAGAAGAAGAAAACCATACCAGAGCACCCGCCAACCACCCACGCACGTACTCAGGTCTGTCATATACTTTTGTTCGTCGTCTGTGTCGAAGTTTTACGCCTTCAAAAGAACTTCGAGGGCACGTCTTTGAGTCTTTTTTGTTTTTTGGTAATTTTTTTTACGGCACTTGCAACTGCATGAGGAGGTCATATGAGCACGCGGGACACCCGAATATTTTCAGTTGGTAGGAAATTTTGAATTTTACCCGGGTGGCGCCCGAAGCCTACTCTTATCGATTTTAGACCACCAAGGGATCTTTAACGTGCGCAACTTGCACACGGGCCTTCCGAGATTTTTCGCCCTTGTCCGAGAAGGTGAGGTGTAGATCTTTCCTTCCAGAAGATCAGGGGTGTGGCTGAAAGACAGCAGTAAGAAGGAGACAAGGAGTAGCAGTAGAAAGGCTGCAGAAAGAGTCAGGAGCCCAGAGGAGGGGGCAACGGAGGTGACGGGGTGGGGACAGAAAGTGGAAATGAAAGCAGACGACAGAACATTGCCAGAGAGCAGGAGAAACGGCGAAAGGAGACAATTTTTGCGAAGACAAATTTCCGACAATTCCCGGATTCGAACCTTGGACCTTTGAATGAGAGGCGAACTCCGTAACATCTACGCCACGACAGCCCCCCCCCCCCCCACCCCCTTCCTTTGAGTTTGTACTAAGGGTTTCTCGCTGAACTCTCAGCGTGGCTGGTGATCTCAGTTCGAACCCCCTTGGGGATACTGATTTT
>NW_004798122.1:325984-328275 GCF_000002075.1 Aplysia californica | reverse complement strand
TTATTATTAAGTTGCGTCTTGTCCCTCTCCCCGGCAGATGTGGACGAATGTTTCGAGAGTGCAAAGTGTGGCCGGGGAACCTGTGTGAACAAGATCGGAACGTACCAGTGTAACTGTACAGGAACTGGCTACACAGGGGACCACTGCGAAACACGTGAGTAGACCACAGTATCTGGGCTATTCGGAGAACTAGCGCTCGCCTGAGTAGACAGCCGACAGACAGACGGACAGACGAAACGGATGGACGGACAGATGGATGGACAGACGGACGAACGGACAGACAGACAGACAGACAGACAGACAGATTGACCGACTCTGGGACGGACGGGCAGACAGACAGACAGACAAACAAACAGACTGACAGATGGATGGACGGACTGACAGACAGACGGAGAGACGGACGGACAGATGGACGGATAGACGGACGGACAGTAGACAGACAGACGAACGGACGGACGGACAGACAGACAGACAGACAGATAGATGAGGGGGGAGATCGATGGTTTTTTTGTGCTGGAAAACTTTGACCTCAAAAAGCTCTCTTTCTTTACACAACATGCTCGAAAAGTAGGCTAGTGATTCCAAAACAGATCGGTTTGAGGGGAAGTGACAGCAACTGAGAACAAACTGGTGCTCATTCTTTCTCTCTATCGAACGTCTATCATCCTTGTCTCCCCTCCTTCTTCTCAGTGTTTTAGTTATCAAGTTAAGCGCATAGAGCATTGCATAAGTGGATATGCGCTATATAAATGCAATCCATTATGATTATTATTTTATTAGTTATAGTTATTGTCTCTCCTCCTTCTTTTTAGTGTTTTAGTTATAGTTTTCGTAAGAGTTTTACGGCACTTGCAACACAATAAGATCATTTTATAAGTGCCTTTTAAGTGTCTGTTACTTTGTTGCACAACCTCTTGCCTTCTGCACTTATTGTAGGACGTTATTGTGATGCAAGTGCCTTAAAACTTTAACTAAAACTTTTACTTAACTTTTACTTTTCCGATCCAGAGGCCATATGAGTTCTATCCCTTCAGCCTTTTTCTAAAAACCTTTTTTAAAAAAAAAGAAGTACAAATGATGTACACCTTACCAGAATTGGATATGCAGAAGACCCAGGAAGTTGTCTCACTAACAAGGCAATCCCCAATGTCCGGATCGGATGCGGGAACAACTTTCACCATCATTCGGTGCCTTGCCGACTGGCGTGGGCGATCTTGGACCTCGACTTCACTCTGTCTTGTGTTGCAGCAATGGTGTCTGTTGTTCTTCCTGCTCCTAGCCATGTTGTCATCTTGTCCAGTATATTTTCTCTCTGTCTGCCTCTGCCTCTCTTTCCATCAAACTTGCCTGTTGTTACAATATTCTCCAATGCTTTTTTCCGCATTGTGTGTCCGAAGAAATTTGCCTGTCGTTTTCGTATATTCGTCATGAGCTGTCTTCTGCAAATTGCTTCAACCAAGACTTCTTCATTTGTTTTTCTAGCTGTCCATGGGATACGTAGCATGCGTCTTATGAACCACAACTCTACAACTTTACTTTTACAAATAATGAAAGCTTTCACACTTGTGTCAAGGCGTGGTCGAATCAGGCGCTCGTCAATTGTTGAGCATGTGGAGTTATTAGTATCTTCTTAAAACTTGTTAATGTGTCTATCTTTCTAGGAAACAAGTACTCTTGTATCTTGAATAGAAATCGATGTATTTGCGATTGAAGGAGGTGGGGGTCACCTGGTTTCAGAGGTAAAACTAGTTAGAAAATTGCAACTAAAACTTGATGGCTTCCAAAGATTGAAAGTTCTTAGAAACTGAACATTTACATTTTTCAGAACGTTTTACAGAAATACTAACACAGAAATGTGTTTTTAGATGGAGAGAATAGGTGTTTAACCAAAAATACTAAATTTGGATTAAAATAGCAAAACTGTTGGAAAATTGCCGATATCTTCAATTCCATCATTTTGACGAGCGCCTGATGTGACCACGGAGCCTCTTATTTGATTGTCAACTTTGCTTTATGATTCAATGTTGTGAGTTGTGTTTCAGTCCACAGCTTTTCTCGTACAAAAAATGTAAGCTTTCGTGTCTGAGTCCCAACTTTGCTTTATGATTTATTTGTGTGTTTGTGTTTCTGTTCACAGCTGTGTGCGGCTCTATTGCCTGTGTCTACGGCTCCTGTGACCCCGTGAACCCACAGATTTGCATATGTAACCCAGGCTACACAGGGAACGACTGCAGTACAAGTAGGTGTCGCCACTGCTTTCTGATGTAGCTGTGTTTGTGAATGACGGGATG
>NW_004798122.1:322108-324608 GCF_000002075.1 Aplysia californica | reverse complement strand
TGACGACTGCTCGCCCGCCAACCCGTGCCAGAACGGCGGGAAATGCTTGGACCAGGTCAACGGCTTCCTGTGTGACTGTACGGGGACTGGCTTCACAGGGACCACCTGTACAGCAGAAGGTGGGGGCCCAATATTGCTTTCTTTTCTACTAGTTTGTTCGTTTTAGTATTTTTTAAAAAGAGGGGGGGGGGCGGGCGAGATACAACTGCAGGTGGGGACCACCGACTTCCTTTTCTAGTGGTTTTATCGTTTTAGAAACTCTGTAATCCAAGAAATGGTGGGCACAAATATTGTCAAGCATCATATCCAACACCAACGAATCAAATGGTTCAGACATCTCCTACGATTACCAACACACCATCCAGCACAACGTGCCAACATCCCATAAATTCGATGGCAACAAGGCTAGAGGGCGACCGAGAAAGACCTGGATAGATGGAGTCAGGGAAATATTAACCACCCACGGCATCCCCCTGACCCAAGCTCTCCGGCTGACGACAGAAAGACGTCTCTTTCTTCCCGCGACACCCAAAAGGGTATAAGCGGCGGATAAAAGTAAAAGTAAAGTAAAGTAAAGGGGAGGGGGGGGGAGGGTGCGAGATACAGCTGCAGCTGGGGGCCACCATTACTTTCTTTTCTAGTGGTTTGTTCGTTTTAGTAAGGGTTTTTACAGCGTTCGCAAATGCATAAGGTCATGTGGTCGCTTTTAAGCACAAGGGGGCTGTCCCCCAAAAATGCTGTTTTGAGAAAATCGAAGTTAAAAGTTTTTGGACCCTTGTTTAGTTTCTTTAAAAAACAAGAAGAGTTTTCTCTACAACCAAACAAATGTATACACCAATGAAACAAAACGTCTCCTATAGGTAGAGTAAAGTCTACTTTTAGTGTAGGTCAAGATTTCTGGAAAACCCCGAAATCTGGGTTAGCCCGTTTGTCCTTAAAAGCAACCATAAGAATGAGCGCCAAGGGGTGGATGTTAGCAGAGAAGTCCATACGAGGAACCAGGCTTACTATGCTCTCCTTTCTTCTTTTAGTAAGGTTTTACGGCGCTCGCAACAGCATAATATTAAGGTTATATGAGCGCAAAGGGGTGGATGTCAACAGAGAAGTCCAAACGGGGAATCAGGCTTACTCAGCTCACCTCTCTAGCCTGAGCAGCACAGAGTCTGCTTCGACTGTCAATGCATCCCGGAAATAGCAGTTCACCAGAGAGTGACAAACATACAAAAGAAGTAGGGGGCAAATGACGGTAGTAAGGATGAGGAAAGAAAAAGCAGCAGTTCCCCCTATGTTGATCTCGTGGTTAGGCTCTCAGACTCACAACCGTAAGGTCGTGAGTTTGAATCCTGTCAGCGACTCAACGTTGTGTCTTACGGAAAGGCACTTTACACGAATTTTCCTCACTTCACCCTGGCGGGAATGGGACCCTACCATAAACAGTAGTTGTTGTTTTTGTTGTTTTCAAATCCCTTTAGCTGCGAGAATTTCGCTCTTGGCAGCGCTATGCCTAACTCAAGTAACCACATGTCCTTGTCATCTGGTCAACGTCAGAGTAGAGCAGGCTTTGTAAGTCTGTAGGTGTGTGTGGGAGCCTGCGTCAAAGAACTGCCAAGTTTGGGCAGTGAAGGAGAAGATGTTCAACGGTCTCCTCATGGTAGTTACAGTGTCTGAAATGGGGTTCCCACATGGGGTTAATTCTGTTTATGTGCTTGTTATAGACAGTAGACCGTGAAATATCTTGTCAGTGTGTTAGTTTTTGAGCGCTTAATCAGCTGTTTGCACTGTATGCTTCACGGAAAGCTGAGAATGTTTCTGAGTGTTCTATGGTCTGCTCGGGTAATAACATGGTGTAAAACGCAGAGGGTTTGCTGCAGATCGAGCGAGTTGTGTGTGTTACTCTCTTGTAACACCTCTAATCTTCGGCACTTATAATAAATATGACCTTATTGTGTTGCTAAGAGCAGTTTAGTATTTAACATACCTAGAGCTCGCGGGAAGCGGGGTGGGGAGTTTAGATTGTTCATGTAAATGGGGGCACGCCAGCCATGCTTATGAGGGTAAGAAGGCTCCCATGTTTGACACGTGTGACGTCACTGCTGAGAGCTCTAGTACTGTTATATATATAACCTTTTTGGTATGAACTAAAAACGTCAACAATTGATGACCAAAATTGTGTCGATAGTGCCGTAAAACATCTACCCAATCAATCAAAACAATTGATGACAATGATTTGATAGACAAACCTTTTTAAAAACTACTAATCTTATATTTACTTTTCGTATGAAAATCAATCAAAACTCTCCTTACTTAGGCTTCTCTGCTTTTCAAACAATGATGATGATGATGATGATGATGATGATGATGATGATGATGGTGATGATGATGGTGATGATAAATGTAATTAATCGTACCATGACCTCAAAATAGTTTTAAAACCCTTCCACAGTTCCCTTTTATTTTTACTTTTATTTTTTTATTCATTTATTTATTTATCATTTGGTAA
>NW_004798122.1:300995-320324 GCF_000002075.1 Aplysia californica | reverse complement strand
GCGCGCGCGCGCGCGCGCGCTCATTCGGTTTCTTTTTCTCTCGCTAACACAAACTGTCCTAATTCTCTTCTTTGCTCCGATAAAAAAAATAATTTAATTTGCATTTAGTTGAAGAGATGTCGTCGACTTCCTTCTCATTTATCTGACTGATTTTCTTATCTTTTATCCGACTCAGTTTCTCCACATTTGTCCGACCTCATTTATCCGACTGGTTTTCTTCTTATTTATATGACCTCATTTATCCGACTGGTTTTCTTCTTATTTATATGACCTCATTTATCCGACTGGTTTTCTTCTTATTTATATGACCTCATTTATCCAACTGGTTTTCTTCACATTTATCCGACTTCTCATTTATCCGTCTGGTTTTCTCCCCATTTATTCGACCTCATTTATCCGACTGATTTTCTTCTCGTTTATCCGACATCTGATAATTTATCCGACTTATTTTTTTCCCATTATCCGACCTCATTTATCCAGCTGGCTATCTTCTCATTTATCCGACTTCTCTTTTGTCCGACTTCTCATTCTCATTTATCCGACTTGTCATTTATCCGACTGGTTTTCCTGTGTCCTCCCCAGCAATCAACAACTGCGTCGACTCGGCGTGTCGCAACGGAGGTCTGTGTGTTGATGGCGTCAATTCATACACCTGTGATTGTTCTGGAACGGGATTTACGGGCCGTTTTTGTGAAAACAGTATGTATATTATTTTATATTTACTTGTTTCTGGCTTGCTGGCTGTCTGTCTGTCTGTCTGTCTGTCTGCCTGCCTGTCTGTCTGTCTGTCTGTCTGTCTTTCTGTCTGTCTGTCTGTCTGTCTGTCTGTCTGTCTAGTTTTGCTTTGATTTTTTATACGATGATCGAGTCAGTGACTCAAATTTGCAGCATTAACTACCACTGTTGTCACACACACCCCGCCCCTCCCCCAATCAATTATTTTATTATAACCCGTTAGCGGCTTGTCATCTTTAACGCTGAATGTGTTTCTTCACTTCCGCACGGTAGACATTGACGGAGGAATGGAAGAAATCACCTCCTTTAGACTGAAAAGATTTTCATCAACCTATCATACTGTGAACCTACAGAAGTTGTTCCATTTCCCCAATCTATGAGCCTACCACTAAACTTGTTCCGTGGGTGGTTGGCGGGTGTTCTGGTGTGGTTTGCTCCTCTTTCCTATCAAAACATCTATCGTCCTTATCTCCCCCTTCTTCTTTTTTATGGTTGTTACTCTCTTGTAACACCTCTAGTCTTCTGGCGCGCATATGAGCTTATGCAGTTGCGAGCGCCGTTAAACGTCTACTAAAACTAAACTCTAAACTTGTTCCATTTCCCCCCAGATATTGACGACTGTACACTCACCTCGTGTCAGAACGGTGGTGTATGTGTGGACGGTGTCAACTCATTCACCTGTGACTGTTCCGGTACTGGATTCGCTGGAGAAACTTGTGGAAGCAGTACGTATAATACTGTATTATATAAGCCCATATATATATATATATAAATATACATATATATATATATATATCATAATCTTCACACTTAAACCAGGATATCATGAATGCTATTATTATCCATGGATATTTTAGGCTTATATGTATCAAAGTAGCCATCAATCCATATTTTAGGAAGACCACTGAATCATATTCGAACTAAAAAAAGAAAAAGAATATGAATATATATATATGTTATAGCAGCAACAGTTTAACCAAATAGAGAAGGTCTTTTTTTCCATCTTCGTCTCCTTCTACTTAGCTTTTCCAGCGGTTGAACTTTACGTCTTCGGTCTTTCGACTGCAAAAAAAAAAAAAACCTGCCTCTCACCAGTCTCCATGCCTCGGTTGTTTTTTTTTTGGGGGGGGGTGGGGGTGGGGGGAAGTGTTTTACGGTGCTCATGACTGCATAAGGTCATATGAGCACGCAGGACACGGTTTCAGTTGGTAGGAAATTTTGCTCGGGTGGCGACCGAAGCCTGCTCTTATTGATTTAAAAAAGACCTCCAAGGGAAGTTTAACCCGCACAGCTTGCACACGGGCCCTCCGAGATTTTTCGCCCTTGTCCAAGACGGCTAGGCGTAGATCTTTCCTACCTGTAGATCAGGGGTGTGGCTGAAAGACAGCAGTAAGGAGCCAAGGAGTAGCAGTAGAAAAGCTGCAGAAAGAGTCAGGAGCCAAGAGGAAGGAGCAAAGGAGGTGAGGGGTGGGGGCAGAAAGTGGAGACGAAAGCTGACGACAGAACATTGTTAGATTGTTAGAGAGCAGGAAAGGAGGTGAAAGGAGACAATTTTAGAGAACCAATTTGAAGGTAGAGCATAAAAAACTTCAGTTAGAACTACAGTGCTAAAGTGCTGTAATTCTGATTGTCATCAATACTCAAATACAGTCAAACCTGTGTTAGACGGTCACCCATTGTCAAGGAGAAACGTGTCCGTATAAGACAGGTGGCCGTCTTAGGCAGGACTGATCAAGATGAAGAAAACAAACCATTGTTATCTGAGGCCCCAATCGAAAGTGGCTGCATTGTTGTTTTTGTTTTTGGTGGTGGTGGTGGTGGTGGTGGTGGTGGTTTGTATTTTGTTTGTAATTTTTATTTTGTTGCTGATTTTGCACAAGGGTGACAACGAAATGTATGGGACGAGGAAGACCGATTGCCATATTAAAACAAACACATGGGTCGCTACCACTCGGAGAACGAGCGACGCTTCCTTCACAATTTCATGTTGACGTCCATTGTTACTTTGTTACAGACTGGGTAAACGGTGACCACTCATCTCACGTACATTTGTGTATGGGTTCTGGGCGGGGCTTATGGGTTATGAGGGATCACACGCTTACCTCACCAGCAGCTGAAAAATTCTGAAATTATGCAAACTGAGCCCAAAAATGTGAAATTATGCGGTTCTGTTAATTTTAACAAAAAATGATAAAGGAAAACAATCAGAAATTTAATTATGCAAAAAAGTATCAAATTTTGCTTAATTATGCGGGGTGCATAAAACAACGGGAACAGACACTTGGCACGTTTAAAAAGGAGATAACTCTATGATATTTCCACAGCTGATCCTTGTACGGAAACACCGTGCAAAAATGGAGGTCGCTGCTCGGCGCTGGGAAACGGAAACTTTGTGTGCGACTGCCGAGGCACGAGATTCACGGGCACGACCTGCACTGAGCGTGAGTAGTGGTAGAACAGATTCCATCTTGTCTGTCTGTCTGTCCGTCTGTGTGTCTCTCTGTCTGTCTGTTTGTCTGTCTGTTTGCCTGAACAGATTCCATCTTATTTGTCTGTCTGTCTGTTTGTCTGTCTGTCTGTCTGTCTGTTTGCCTGAACAGATTCCATCTTATTTGTCTGTCTGTCTATCTTTTTGTCTGCCTGCCTGTTTGTTTGCCTGTCTGTCTGAATAGATTCCCTCTTATTTTCCTGTCTGTCTCTCTGTTTGTCTGCCTGCCTGCCTGCCTGCCTGCATATCTGTCTGTCTGTCTGTCTGTCTGTCTGTCTGTCTGTCTGTCTGTCTGTCTGCCTGTCTGCCTGTCTGTCTGTCTGCCTGTCTGCCTGTCTGTCTGTCTGTCTGTCTGTCTGTCTGTCTGTCTGTCTGTCTGTCTGCCTGCCTGCCTGCCTATCTGTCTGTCTGTCTGTCTGTCTCTCTGTTTGTTTGTCTGCCTACCTGCCTGCCTATCTGTCTGTCTGTCTGTCTGTCTGTCTATCTGTCTGCCTGCCTGCCTGCCTTACTGTCTGTCTGCCTGCCTGCCTGCGCTGTCTGTCTGTCTGTCTGTCAAGAAAATGGCCGCTTAAGTATGGTGACTTCTATAGTTTGAGAGTCCCTGGAAACTGAATATTTATTTACGTATATTCTTTGCCATTAAACAAAGTTTTTCAGTAAAATTCACTTGGAAATGTGTTTATATATATATATATGGACAATCGAGGTGATGAGCTAAAAAACAAAAACTTGATAAAAATTGACAAACTGAAGGAACAATGCCTCTTTCTTCAATTTTCACTGTATGCTTGAGCGGAAGCCGAGAATGTTACTGAGTGTTCTCAGAGGGTCTGCTGGGGTAATGATAGTTGTAAAGCGCATAGAGCATGCTCTTGAGCGTGGATATGCGCTATATAAATGCAATTATTATTATTATTATTATTATTATTATTATTTTGATGAGCGCCTGATTTCACCCCGTCCTTACGTATAATATACCAAACTTTGTTTTTCGTTTCCACAGCTGATTCGTGTGCTGCAATTCCTTGTCGAAATGGTGGACGCTGCTCGAACCAGTTCAACACTTTTGTGTGCAACTGCTCTGGGACTGGGTATACGGGCATAACCTGTTCTCTGTGTATGTAATAATGGATTCCATCGTAGCTATCTATCTATCTATCTATCTATCTATCTATCTATCTATCTATCTATCTTTCTATTATATCTGTCTGTCTAGCTATCTATCTATGTATATATCTATCTATGTATCTGTGTATCTATGTATCTATCTATCTTTCTTTATCTATCTGTCTGTCTGTCCATCTTCTGAATGTCCGTCCATCTGTCTGTCTGTCTGTCCATCTGTCTGTCCATCTTCTGAATGTCCGTCCATCCGTCTTTCTGTCCATCTGTCTAGCTATCCGTCTGTCTGTCTGTCTGTCTGTCCGCCCATCTGTCTGTCTGTCTATCTGCCTTGGTTTAGTCCTCTTTAGCACACACTCTTCCCTTCCACTGTCGTTCTCCTCAATGATAGCATGCACCTATTCACCCACTGACTCGCGACTATATTATAAAGTTATCCATCGATTCACGTCAAACCCTATCCGTACACCCTGGGGTCATTTTGTACACCCGGGTTGTATACTTTCACATTGTAGAATACTTCTAGTACGAAGATCTCTTTTAAACTTTCAGTATTTCTTAAACAATCATGTCGACAGACTGCTATGCAAAGCGTATGGATCAGATTATTGAGTAAATTTCCTGTTTGGAAAGTGATGGCTCAGAGTTCCCCACGTTGTATGAATACGATAATAAAACACGACGTACAGAAAGGGTTAAGAAAGGGAAGAAAAAAAAACCCAACGAAACTCTACATCACATTGGAACAGAACAAAAACCAAACAAGAAGAGCCCCCCCCCCCAAAAAAAAAACACCAAAAAAAAAACCCAACAACAACAAACAAACAAATAAATAAACAAAAACAACTTACTTACTTACGACCCATTACGCCATCTGGCGTTTAGGGCAGCAACAAAGGATCTCCAGCTCTGTCTGTTTTGGGCCATCTTGGTCAGCGTTCCCCACGAATGATTCCAGGACTTCATTTCAGACTCCACTGTGCGTCTCTAGGTTACTTTGGGTCTGCCCCTTTTGCCACGTCCTTCGGGTGTCCAGTGGAGGGCAGTCTTCACAATAGAGTCTGGTTCTCTTCTCAGAACTTTTCCAATTCATCTCCATCTTCTCCTTTTTATATGGTGGTCATGTCCTCTTGTCTACATTTATGTAACAAAAACAACAGCCCCTCAAAATGAGTGGTTGGCGGGTGCTCTGGTGTGGTTTGCTCCTTCTTTCCTATCAAACATCTATCGTCCTTATCTCCCCTTCTTCTTTTTTATGTTTGTTACTCTCTTGTAACACCTCTAATCTTCTGGCGCTCATATGACCTTATGCAGTTGCGAGTGCCGTAAAACCTCTACTAAAACACTAGAACAACAGCCCCTCAAATTTTGTTGATGTTTTTCTACAGTTGATTTGTGCGCGGCAACAACACCTTGCCAAAATGGAGCCCGCTGTTCCAACGAATTCGGGGGCGGCTATGTGTGCGACTGTACTGGGACTGGATTCAAAGGCACAAACTGCACTCAAAGTACGTAAGAACAGATGCGGTAAATTTTTACTTACGCACTCACTCACAGATGCATTGATTTGAGGGCTGAACTGTCATAGTTTTTGCTGCAGAACACACGTGTGGCCACTAAAACCCTTGCAGATCAATTGTTGTCAAGTATATATCAATCCTAATTGCCAAATCATCAAATCATTGGGAAATGCAGGGAGGCATGCCCCCCCCTGAAACCCCCCATGTTTTTAATTAAGTCAAATATTACTATTTTCAAACATCAATAACTCAATAGCTATTGATTTGCGGCAAAAATGAAGGCCATATTATATATTTGTGTTCTGCATGCAAAATACTACAAGAAGAAAATATGAGATGTGTACAAAAGTATTTTTATATAAGGTGTTGAGCCAAAAAACGAAAATTCAACAAAAATTGCCAAACTGGACGAAAAATGCCTTTTTTAAAAATTTGATTTCATTATTTTGACGAGTTCCTGATTTCACCCCAATGCCACACACATTCATTTATGGTGGCAAAAGACAGCAGTCTTGTAAGTATATAATCCTAGCTGCTTTGAAAGCCCTGTATAGTTTTTGTAAAATGGGGATAAAGGGTGGTTCTTCCTCTTTTAGACCCTACTCTGGCGGCTTGGTTTTGAAAGCGCTGTAGTTTCAAGAATGGTTCGAGAGGATTACAGAGAGAGAGAGAGAGTTGTAGTTATCCATGTAAAAGAACACAAAAGGTGACATGAGGGTTTTCAACGAACATTCTTTCTAGATGAGCTCAAAATGAAGCACACTTTGTTGATGTTTCCCATAAATTTACTACACTATAAAATGTTTTCTCTCTTACAATTCCATTTCAAGAAACAGCTGAATATATCACCAAACCTCCCACGGTATTGGAGCAGAAGAGTCATAGCTTTGTTAAAAACCCATAGCCTTCCATTAAAAAACAATCTCTATCGGTGGAAATTAACAAATTTGCCCTTATGTGAGCCCTTATGTGAGAGGTGTAACTCTCATGAAATTGAAGATGAATTTCACTTTATTTTCTATTGTTCACACTTTGTCCATTAAAGGAAATTTTTAATCCTTCCCAGCCTGACTCGGCCCGTGACAGAAATATGCAATGTTTGATCCATGATAAGAGATACATATGTGTGCACAACCTGTACTTATTCATTATAATGGAAACTTTACTTATCAAATGTGAAGCGTGCTGACAAAATGAGTTACTTCTAGGATTCAAGCCTTAAGGAAATAGATACATCACACGTATAGGTGAAGTTTTTAGAATTTAAAAGTATGAATAAATAAAAGAATACGGCCTCAACAGAAAATCTACAAATTTGACCCAAGTGTCGATTTTTGGCAAATATCTCTCCTTGTTGATTGCGAGAAGTAATTCATTTTGTCAGCATGCCTCACACATGACTGTTTTATGTGAGGTTTGAAAAGGAGATAACTCTATGATGTGTTTCCACAGTTGATACCTGTGCCAATGCTCCTTGCCAAAATGGCGGTCGCTGCTTGAGCCTTGACAACAACTTTCAGTGTGTGTGTACGGGGACTGGGTTCTCAGGCCTGACCTGTTCTCAACGTATGTATAGATAGATTCCTTCTTATCTCTCTCTCTTGTCATATCTATCTATCTATCTATCTATCTATCTATCTGTCTATCTATCTATCTATCTATCTATCTATCTATCTATCTATCTATCTATCTATCTTTCTTTCTCTCTATCTGTCTGTGGGTGGAATTGGAAGGTGCTCCGGTGTGTTTTGCTGTAATTCTTTCCTATCAAACATCTACTGTCCTTATCTTATCTCCCCTTCTTTTGTATGTTTATTACTCTCTTGTATCACCTTCTGGTGCTCATATGACCTTATGCAGTTGTGAGCAACATTCGGAGAAATAGTCACTTCGTTTCTTTATTCCCTAGAGAACATTCTCTTTTTACTTTCCTTCTCGTCAAAGTCATGCGCGCGGCTCTTGTGGTCGAGAGGTTAAAGTGTTTGCCTCTCATTCTTCAATAGGTCTTGGGCTCGAATCCGGATATAGATGGAAAATGTTCTTCTCTAAAATTTACTACTTTCACCTCCTTTCGTGTTCTCAATGTTCTGTCATCTTCTTTTGCCTCCACTTTCTGCCCCCACCCCGTCACATTCTTTGCCCCCTCCTCTGGGCTCCTGACTCTTTCTGCAGCCTTTCTCCTGCTACTCCTTGGCTCCTTCTTACTGCTGTCTTTCAACCACACCTCTGATCTTATGGTAGGTAAGATCTAGCACCTAGCTTTCTCGGATAAGGATGAAAGATATTGGAGGTCCCGTGTGCAAGTTGCGCACTTTAAAGATCCTTTGGTGGTCCAAAATCGATAAGAGTAGGCACTGCATGGCGGCCACCCGGGCAAAATTCAAAATTAATTTCTACTAAACTGAAAATCTTTAATGTATACCGCACGCTCATATGACCTTATGCAGTTGCGAGTGCTGTAAAACACTTACCAAAATGATAAGTTTTATTAAGTTTTGCATGCATCCTTTCATCCACGGATACTGTATTAAGTTATCCATCAATCCTTTCTGTAGGTCAAAATAAAAAACGACGACCTATTTATCGGAATGAAACAAAACCACACAAGATGAGCGCTAACTAAACCAAACTTTCTGTTGATGTTCCCACAGCCGATCCGTGCTCCAGAACGCCTTGCCTGAATCGGGGCAGCTGCACGAACCAAGCGAACGGCGACTTTTTGTGCGACTGCACGGGCACTGGATTCACAGGCACAACCTGTGCCGAGGGTGAGTAATAATAGATTCCATGTCATCTATCTATCTTTTATCTTTATCTGTCTATCTATTGAATTATCTATCTATCTATCTATCTATCTATCTATCTATCTATCTATCTATCTATCTATCTATTTAATTGTCAGTGTATCTATCTATCTATCTATCTATCTATCTATCTATCTATCTGTCTGTCTGTCTGTCTGTCTGTCTGTCTGTCTGTCTGTCTGTCTGTCTGTCTGTCCATTTCTTTGTTCCCTCGAGAACGTTCTCTTCTATTTTCCTTCTCTTTGAAGATGTATTCATCCATCCTTTCATCCGCTGTAAGTTATCATCAGTTAATCCATGTTTTACGTCAAAAAGACAACTTATTCTTCGGCACGAAAGGAAAAACCAAACAAGATCAGAACTGTAAAATTCCCAAACATTGTTGATGTCTCCACAGTTGATTCCTGCGCCAATACACCTTGTCAAAACGGTGCTCGCTGCACGAACCTGGTCAACGGGGGCTTTATGTGTGACTGTACTGGGACCCAATTCACCGGAATAACCTGTGCTCAAAGTACGTTGTAACAGATTCTATTATATCTATTTATAATAATACTACTACTAATGATGAATAGCATTTATACTGTGCATTTCCATTCCATAATCTAAAAAGATGCTCAATGCGCATTACATCGAAAAAGACATCACATCTTTAAAATTCTCACTGCGTTACTTTTCGCCCCATTCTGTGACTTTTAGTCAGCATGCATGACTCAGCAGCTTGCAAGAGTTCCCCGGTTTGGGGTCACGTGGTTATAAGCCCATAATCCATCAATCCATAATTTACGTGGAAAAGACACCCTTATCTTTGGAGTGAAGCAAAAGGCGAACAAAGTGAGACCCAAAATAAACCAAACTTTGTTGATGTCTCCACAGGGGATTTCTGTGGCTTAACACCTTGTCAAAACGGTGCTCGCTGCACGAACGAGCTCAACAACTTTGTGTGTGACTGTGCTGGGACTGGATTCACAGGCACAACCTGTTCTCAAGGTAAGTGGTATCGGTAACAGCTTAAATGACCAGAATTGGGTTGATAGTGCCGCAAAACACCTACTCAATCAATCAATCAGTCAAACAATCGGTAACAAATTTCTTCTTAGCTATCTGTCTTATCTATCTGTCTGTCTGTCTGTTTGTCTGTCTGTCTGTCTGTCTGTCTGTCTGTCTGTCTGTCTGTCTGTCTGTCTGTCTGTGCTTTTCTTTGCTCCTTTGAGAAGACTCATCCGTGGACACTGTATTAACTCATTTGCAATACAGGGATGTAAATCTTCCGGCTGTTTTGCTGTTTTTGTCTGGCTGACTTTTACAAAAGTCTACTATAAACAATGCATATTATATGTGAGGCAGCGTGGTGGAATCAGCTCTTGTCAAAATAATCAAAGTGAAGAAACTGGCATTTTTCCGCAAGTTTGGGAATTTCTATCTAATTTTTTTGGGGGGGCTCAACACCTTTCATGCCCATTAAATAACACATTTATATGTGGATTTTACTGAAAAACGCTGCTTAAAGGCATAATAGATGGACATTTTCAGTGTCCACGGACTCTCAAGCTTTATAAATAACACAACTTAAGTGAGCATTTTCTCACTAATTTTACCTCTGAAAACAAGTGACTCCCACCTCCTTCTTTCGCATTTATCTCAACTTGTATTCAAGATAAATGGATATTTTTTTCATCCAAATAAAGACAAGTGAACAACCTTTAAGATAATACCAATAACTCTACCTGCCCAAAAGTTGACGAGAGCCTGATTCCACCACGCTGCCTCACATATATACTAAATAGAGATTATTTAGTTAGGTGTAATAGAGGGAAAAAATCTAATATAATTTGTGAGGCAGCGTGGTGGAATCAGGCTCTCATCAATTTCGGGGCATGTAGAGTTATTGGTATCATCTTAAAGCTTGTTCATTTGTTTTTATTTGGATGAAAAAAATATCCATTTATCTTGAACACAAGTCGAGATATTTGCAAAAGAAGGAGGTGAGGGTCACCTGTTTTCAGAGGTAAAATTAGTGAGAAAATGGCCGCAAAAGATATGTTATTTCCTTAGCTCTGTGGTGACTGAAAATTGACATTTTTTTGTGCCTTTAATCAACGTTTTTCAGAAAATCTAAACAGAAATGAGTTTTTTAATGGGCATGAAAGGTGTTGAGCCAAAAAACAAAAATTTGATAAAAATTCACAAATCAGTGGAAAAATGCAAGTTTCTTCACTTTGATTATTTTGACGAGAGCCTGATTCCACCACGCTGCCTCACATTTAGCCTAACTGTATTCTTTTTTCAGTCAGTGCGCACACACCATATCAATTTTCCAGCTTTTTTTTCAAAACCTGTATACTTCCCTAGCTATAATATTATTCTGAGCTTTTAGATCTAGACGCATTTTTTTTTTCAGGAGGGCAAAATGAGATGGATGACTACTGTGCAATTCACAAATTCATATATATAAATATCAACAAATTCATATATATAAATATCAACAAATTCATATATATAAATATCAACAAATTCATATATATAAATATCAACAAATTCATATCAACAAATTCATATATATAAATATCAACATATTATTACACACGAAAATTTTCAACATGATTTTTAGAATAGATCTATTTTGTCTATTTATGTATTTTTCAACTTTGGTTCTTATATTATTACACACGAAAATTTTCAACATGATTTTTAGAATAGATCTATTTTGTCTATTTGTGTATTTTTCAACTTTGGTTCTTGTAAGAGGCGATTATGAAACCCAATTTTTCTTGGATGCGAATGAAATTTAAAAATAAAAAATTAATCGTCTTTGGTGAAAATCAAAAAATGTGTTTGCACCTACTCAAATGCACGATAGATCTACATCAAAATGACCCTAAATAAATATAAAACTGGAAAATATTTATAAATTTGCAATTATTTACATGCATTCCACAAAATTTGCACATATGAATCATAGCACTCGAATATTGAAATTGTTGGGTTTTTTTAAATTAAACAAAATCTAAAAAAAGTGAACAAGATAAATTCACAAACAGTGCAAAACACACTTATCTTACATAGGATTTTTCAGAATTGCATTTGAAATAAAACTAAGTATATTTCTGGAGCCGTATTTTTGGGGTAATTTTACCCCACAAAAACAGTGATATTGTGAAAAATTTTGACAATTTAGATCTAGCATTTCTCAATAACAGAGGAATGACAATTTGAGTATTTGTGAGGCTTTGGGGTGAGATCAGGCCCTCGTCAAAATAACGAAATTGAAGAAAACGACATTTTTAGGCCACTTTGTCAATTTTTATCAAATTTTTGTTTTTTAGCTCAATGATCTTTAAATTTACATCCAATTAAAAACACATTTCTGTGTGAATTTCACTGAAACACTTTGATTAAAGGCACAAAAATTGTAAATTTTTAGTTTCCAAGAACTCTCAAACTGTGGAAGGTACCGCCTTGGCAGCCATTTTCTCGCAAGTTTACCTCTGAAACCAGGCTACCATCACCTTTTTTAATTGAAAATATCATGATTTCTATTTATGGGTACATTTTTCGTTTAGATCAAGTGAATAGAATAAATTTTAACATCTTCACTGCTGTGTCGACGTACTTGTATGTACTTGTGTGTGCTCTGAAACTTGTTCACGGGCATTTTCCTCAGCTGATTTATACAATACGTTTTAGCACATAAAGCCACATTGAGTAGTTTCTTACTCATAAAAAGGGGAAGGATATGATGGATTTGTATTGCTACAGTGAAAGGACATTTCATTTTGTCAGTATAAACATAAATGGAAACATCTCAGCAGTAAAGAGGTTAAGATGTTACCAACAACTCCTCTTGCCCAAAAATTGACGAGCGCCTGATTCCACCACGTTGTGACACATTTCACACTTTCACACATAATATCAATCTTCTAAAGAAGAGTCTTACATTTCTTTAGTAAACAATGTAATGATACAATTTGTCTTGTAAAAGTACTAAGACTGGTATGTGGGCTTTATTTTTCGGGCATCGCGAAAAAACAAAGTCGCATAAATTTCGAAATCGTGTTTCAAAACTGAATGAGACTTAGGATTTTTCCTGGAAACACGTGACCCGGAAGTCAACGTTATATTATAACCTTTTTTTTTAACATGGATATGTGGATTGGAATAGTATCTTAGCTAGAATTATAGGTCGGTTCTTGAGCCATCAGGGGTGGCCTACAGTAGTGAAATCACTTTAGCCGCCCTGCTTCCCTCGGCTCGGCGTAGCGAATGAGTTAAGTTATCCGTCAATCCATATTTTACGTAGAGAAGTCAACCTTATCTTCGGAGCAAAACAAAAGCCAAACAAAATTAGCCCAAAATAAATTCTCGATGTCTCCACAGTTGATTCCTGCGCCAATACACCTTGCATAAACGGTGGTCGCTGCACGATCCAGCTCAACGGTGGCTTTTCATGTGACTGTACTGGGACTGGATTCACAGGCTCAACCTGTTCTCAAGGTACGTTGTAACAGATTCTGAAACATGTTGTTCTTTATTCACAGCTGCTTTGAGTTTGAGGTATTATCAACAGTATAGATTGTGAAACGCATAGAGCTTGCTGTTGAGCTCGGATTTGTGCTATACAAATGCTATCTATTATCTATTATTATTATTATTATTATTATTATTATTACTTATTCTTTAATTTCTTTTTGCTAATAAAATATGTAATGGTAATAATAATAATAATAATAATAATAGTAATAATGATGATAATAATAATAATAATAATAATAATAATAATAATAATAGTAATAATGATAATAATTATAATAATAATAATAATAATAATAATAATAATAATATTAATAGTAATAGTAATAATAGTAATGATAATGATAATAATAATAATAATAATAATAATAATAATAATAGTAATAATGATAATGATAATAGTAATAATAATAAAAATAGTAATAATAATAATGATAATAATAGTAATAGTAATAATAATAATAAGGGCATCGTACGTCAAGGAGCACACCACAGTGAAATGGCAAGACAGGAGCAGGAGGAAATGGATGGAAGAAGCTGCAGAAAAGAGAGGCAGCAAAATCGAGCCCTCGACTCACCTTCAGCCTACATCTGCAACAAGTGTGGCCGAGACTGCCATGCTTGATTCGGTTTTTTGAGCCACACCAGAAGATGTTCTATGACCAAAATTGAGTCGATAGTGCTGTAAAACACATGCTCAATCAATCAATCAACTAGAAGATGTTCTAGAAAGGAGTGACAAATGGGCGCTGCCATTGTCTCGTGAGACAGAAGGAGCCAATGACGAATAATAATAATAAGAAACTTGTGTTTACCTGTGTGAAGGACCAACATCACTGCACAAGGGGCATTCCCATAAGCGCTCCGTTCCCTGAAGAAGGACATTTCAAAGTGTATAGATGCTGACGGTTCCAAGCAATGGTTGATTCCATAGCCTTCTGCTCCTCCCGCTAAGTCTTGAACTTCTTGAACTTCTGAAATTATTATATAGTCGACTACTGACGGATGAGTTGATTTCGTTGGGGGAGTGAATAAAGATCAACTCATCTATAGTTTAACCTAACCGTTGGGATCTGCAAAGAAAAAGGAGGTGCTGGGACCCGAGAAAAAGGTCAACATAAACGAAGATCAACAGAAGCGGAGTCGACGGTAAGATTAATAATAATAGTAATATGATAATAAAAATAGTAATCATAATCATAAAATAATAATAATAAAGATAATAATAATGATAATAATAATGATGATAATAGTAATAATTATAATAAAAATGATTTTGATAATAATAATAACGATAATGATAATAATAATAATAATGATATACCAAACTTTGTTGATGTCTCCACAGTTGATTTCTGTGCCCAAACACCTTGTCAAAACGGTGCTCGCTGCACGAACCAGCTCAACGGGGGCTTTACGTGTAACTGTACTGGGACTGGATTCACAGGCTCAACCTGTTCTCAAAGTATGTAGTAACAGACTCTATCTTATCTATCTGTCTGTTTGTTTGGGAGGACTGCAGAAAAGCGACTCTATTTTTAAAAACAGGGAAAAGAGTTCGTCTGGGGAACAGCAACCACGCTAAGCAAATACCTCGTCTTGATGGTATTGATCATGGTATTGGTGCGGCCTGCCGATAATAAAAAAATATGTGTTTATAAACTTAGGCTTTTGAATTTGAATGCTATGTTCTGTCGTAAAAATAAAGAGGGCTCCACCGGATTTTGAGAAAGCTTTTTTAACAGACTGAAAGAGAGGAGTGAACTATCTTGTTATGAACGATCTTTGATTTTATTTGGTCTAGCTGTATTCGATACTGTACCAAGATAAAATGTAGCAAAGAATCAATATAGTGAAATACTACCCTCTGTTCTCTGGTCACTGTCCCCCGGCGCAGCTGTCTGTCTGTCTGTCTGTCAGACTGTCTGTTTGTCTGTCTGTCTGTCTGTACGTGTCTGTTTGTCTGTCTGTCTGTCTGTACGTGCTTCTCTTTGTTCATTTTAGAACATTCTCTTCTACTTTCCTTCTCTGTGAATATATGCACACCCCCTTTCATCCGTAGACACTGGGTTAAGGCCCCATTTACACATACAGTTCATTGATCGACAAACTGTATGATATCGGAAGAATGGCCGGCGGCATCCTGTCAACTTCCTGGTAAAACTGAACGTGGAAATGAAAAATCTTCTTGATATCGAAGGGTTCTCAGTCCAACCACCAGATATTTGCCAGTCAGCTAACTGAAGGCATGACGACGAGGGAGCGGCTTCTTTGATGTTGCCCCAAGCGGAGTTGGAAATGCTTTCGAAAATTTTCCAAAATATTGGTTAAATAAAATTTTTTTAAAAAAGATTTCCGTAATCAGCTACCTAAAATTAGTCACATTCAGGCAGGTAACACAATTTAATGCCGGATTACCAAATTATTTTTTTTTGGTGTGTTTTGTTTGTTTTGTCAAGGACTGACGCTTTAACAAAAAAAAAAAAAAAAACTGTACGTCTAAATGGAACTTCTCTCGTAGACAAACTTTCAGTTTAACGATGACCCAGATCTAGTGTCTGTCGGTTAAACTGTCAGTTTGTTGATTAATGAACTGTACGTGTAAAGGGACCCTAAGTTATCCATCAATCCATAATTTACGTGAAAAAGACAACCTTATCTTTGGAGTGAAGCAAAAGGCGAACAAAGTGAGACCCAAAATAAACCAAATTTTGTTGATTGTCTCCGCAGCTGATTTCTGTGCCAACACACCTTGTCAAAACGGTGCTCGCTGCACAAACCAGTTCAGCAGCTTTTTGTGTGACTGTACTGGGACTGGATTCACAGGCACAACCTGTTCTCAAAGTATGTAGTAACAGATTCCTTCTTACCTGTCTGTCTGTCTGTCTGTCTGTCTGTCTGTCTGTCTGTCTGTCTGTCTGTCTGTCTGTCTGTCTGTCTGTCTGTCTGTCTGTCTGTCTGTCCATCCGTCTGTCTGTCTGTCTGTCTGTCTGTCTGTCTGTCTGTCTGTCTGTCTATCAATCTATTTATCATCTATCTATCTATCTATCTATCTATCTATCTATCTATCTATCTATCTATCTATCTATCTATCTATCTATCTATCTATACTCTCTTCATTTTAGTACTCTTTAGAATACTCTCTTCTAACTTCCCTGTCATCGAAGAAATGCATCCTTTCATCCATAGACACTATATTAAGCTATCCATCAATTCATGTTTCACAAAGAAAAGAAAACAAACATCATGTGGGAACAAACCAAACAAGATCAGCCCAAAATAAACCAAACAAGATCAGCCCAAAATAAACCAAACAAGATCAGCCCAAAACAAACCAAACAAGATCAGCCCAAAAAAAAACCAAACTTTATTGATGTCTCCACAGGGGATTTCTGTGCCACAACACCTTGTCAAAACGGTGCTCGCTGCACGAACCAGTTCAACAGCTTTTTGTGTGACTGTACTGGGACTGGATTCACAGGCACAACCTGTTCTCAACGTATGTAGTAACAGTATCTATCTACCTACCTTCCTATCTACCTACCTACCTACCTAACCACCCACCTTCCTTCTTACCTACCTACCTACCTACCTACCTACCTACCTACCTACCTTCCAACCCACCCACCTTCCTTCTTACCTGCCTGCCTACCTACCTACCTACCTACCTATACCTAATTACCTACCTGTCTCTATCTATCTGTCCATCTATCTATCCATCCATCCATCTGCAAAGGAACGTGAATTCAACATAGCCGTGGGCCTGACCTTTGTGAGGCGGCTTGGTGGAATCAGGCTCTCATCAAAATAATCAAAGGGAACAAAACTGCATTTTTCAGCTGGTTTGTGAATTTTTATCAAATTTTTGGGGGGTTTTTTGGCTCAACATCTTTCATGCCCATTAAAGAACTCATTTCTGTGTGGATTTTTCTGAAAAAAAGTTGATTAAAGGAATAAAAAAGGTAAATTTTCAGTTACCACAGACTCTTAAGCTAAGGAAATAACTAATCTTTGGCGGCCATTTTGTCACTAATTTTACCTCTGAAAACAGGTAACCCCCCACCTCCTTCAATTGCAAATATCTCGACTTGTATTCAAGATAAATGGATACTTTTTTCTGTCTGTCTGTCTGTCTGTCTGTCTGTCTGTCTGTCTGTCTGTCTGTCTGTCTGTCTGTCTGTCTGTCTGTCTGTCTGTGCTTTTCTTTGTTCCTTTGAGAACATTCTCTTCTACTTTCCTTCATATCAAAGATATGCATGCATCCTTTCATCCATGTACACTGTGTTAAGTTATCCATCAATCCATATTTGTGAGGCAGCGTGGTGGAATCAGGATCTCGTCAATTTTTGGGCATGCAGAGTTATTGATATCATCTTAAAGCTTGTTCACTTGTCTTTATTTGGATGAAAAATATATCCATTTATCTTGAATACAAGTCGAGATATTTGTGAATGAAGGAGGAGGGGTTACCTGTTTTCAGAGGTAAAATTAGTGACAAAATGGCCGCCAAAGATTAGTTATTTCCCTAGCTTAAGAGTCCGTGGTGAAAGAAAATTTACATTTTTGTGCCTTTAAACAACGTTTTTTAGAAAAATCCACACAGAAATGAGTTCTTTAGTGGGCATGAAAGGTGTTGAGCCAAAAAACAAAAATTTGATAAAAGTTCCCAAACCTGCAGAAAAAGGCAAGTTTCTTCACTTTAATTTTTTTTACGAGAGCCTGATTCCACTACGCTGCCTCACATTTTACTTTGGAAAGTCAACCTTATCTTGCATGAGAAGAAAGGAAGTAGTGTTGGCCACCAGTTGAAAGTAGTAATTAGAAAGGTTTTGAAAATAGGTATTCCAATGTAAAGCGTGTTGTGCTACTTTTTTTTGGAAATGCGCTATATAAATGTTATATTATTATTATTATTATTATTATTATTATTTATCTTCGGAGCAAAACAAAAGCCAAACGAAATCGTCCCAAAATAAACCAAACTTTGTTTGATGTTTCCACAGTTGATTCCTGCGCCAATACACCTTGCCTAAACGGTGGTCGCTGCACGAACCAGCTCAACGGGGGCTTTGTGTGTGACTGTACTGGGACTCAATTCACAGGCTCAACCTGTTCTCAAAGTACGTAGTAACAGATTCTGAAACATGTAGTTTTCGTGGGTGGTTGGCAGGTTCTCTGGTGTGGTTTGCTCCTTCTTTCCTATCCAACATCTATCGTTCTTATCTCCTCTTCTTCTTTTTTATGTTTGTTACTCTCTTGTAACACCCCTAATCTTCTGGCGCTCATATGACCTTATGCAGTTGCGAGCGCTGTAAAACCTCTACTAAAACTAACTAAACATGTTCTTTATTCAAAACTGTTTTGAGTTTGAGGAATCAACATGTGTACTTCCTTTTTAATTTCTTCTTCCTTACAAGATATAATGTCGACAATAAAATTAATAATGAAATGTGAGGCATCGTGGTGAAATCAGGCGCTCGTCAAAATAGAAAAATGAAAGAAATTGGCTTTTTTCTGCCTTTCTAAATTTCTTTTTTTGGCTCAACATCTTTTATATCCATTTAAAAACACATTCCTGTGTGGATTTTAGTGAAAAACATTGATTAATCGCACAAAAAAATGTCAATTTTTAGTTTCCAGGACTCTCAAGCTATGGAAATTACCCAAACTTTGGCGACCAATTTCTCGCTAATATATCTGAAACCAGGCGACCCTGACCTCCTTCAATTGCAAATATTTCAACTTCTATTCAACATAGATGGATAGTTTGTTAACTTTAAGGAAGGCAAATGAATAGGCCTTGAGATGATACCAATAACTCCATGGCATATCCCCAAAAATTGATGAGCGCCTGATTCCACCATATCGCGACACAAATTATACTGCAGTCGACTACAAATGAGCTGATGTCATTAGGGGAGTGAAAAAAATCGACTCATCCAAATTTTAATTTAACAGTCGGGATCTGTAAAGAAAAAGGGGTGCTGGGAGGTGTGCAAAGAGAGAGTTGCATGCAGTAATCCGTGCGAGAGAACATGAAAGATGAAATAAGGGTTTTCAGTGAGCGTTTATTCAAGATGAGCTCAAAATAAACCAAACTTTGTTGATGTCTCCACAGGGGATTTCTGTG
>NW_004798122.1:299023-300895 GCF_000002075.1 Aplysia californica | reverse complement strand
TCTGTCTGTCTGTCTGTCTGTCTGTCTGTCTGTCTGTCTGTCTGTCTGTCTGTCTGTCTGTCTGTCTGTCTGTCTGTCTGTCTGTCTGTCTGTCTGTCCGTCTGTGCTTTTCTTTGTTCCTTTGAGCTCCTTTTCTTCGGTTACTGGGTGTTCTGGTGTGGTTTGCTTCTTCTTTCCTGTCAAACATCTATCGTCCTCATCTCCCCTCCTTCTTTTTATGTTTGTTACTCTCTTGTAACACCTCTAATCTTCTGGCGCTCATCATATGACCTTATGCAGTTTTGAGCGATGTAAAAATTCTACTAAAACTAAAAAAAGCATTCTCTTCTACTTTCTTTCTCATCGAAGATATGTATGCTTGCATCCTTTCATCCTTGTACACTGTCTTAAGTTATCAATCAAACCACATTTTTTGTTGAAAAGACAACCTCACCATCAAAATGAAAGAAAAACCAAATGAAATCGTCCCAAAATGAACCAGACTTTGTTTGATGTTTCCACAGTTGATTCCTGCGCCAATACACCTTGCATAAACGGTGGTCGCTGCACGAACCAGTTCAATGGGGGCTTTACGTGTGACTGTACTGGGACTCAATTCACAGGCTCAACCTGTTCTCAAAGTACGTTGTAACAGATTCTGAAACATGTTGTTCTTTATTCACAGCTATTTTGAGTTCGGTGAATCATCATGTGTAGGCCTACTTCTTTTTAAATTTCGTTTTCCTTATAAGATATGGTCGCTTTTAAGGACAAGCGGGCTAACCCAGATTTCGGGGGGTTTTCAGAAATCTTGCCCTACTCCAAAAGTGGGCTTTGCCCTACTCATAGGAGAAGTTTGGTTTCACTGGTGTGTGTATTTGTTTGGTTATAGAGAAAACTCTCCTTGTCTTTTAAAGAAACTGAACAAAGGGGCAATAACTTTACCTTCGATTTTCTTAAAACGGCATATATTGGGATAGCCCCCTTGTGCTTAAAAGCGACCGTATAATGTTGATAATAAAATTAATAATGAAATAACAAATCTACTGCAGTCGACTACAAATGAGTAGATGTCGTTGCGGGAGTTTTAAAAAAATCAGCTCATCAGAAATTTAATTGAACAGTCGGGATGTAGATCTAGTGGTTAAGCTACCGAACTCATAATCGTGAGATTGCGGGTTGGGGGGTTTGAGCCGCGGGGCCGACGTTGTGTCCTTGAGAAAGACACTTTCCATGGAATTTTCCTCACTTCAGTCAGGTGGGAATGGGTACCCAGCTATAGACGGCGAAAGATATTGTCAGTATGTTAGTGTTTTAGCGTCTGTAAATGGCTGCTTGCACTGTATGCTTCCCAGGAAGTTAAGTTGTTTCAGAATGCTCTCAGGTCTGCAGGGGGTAATAGTATAGATTGTGAAGCACTTAGAGCTTGCTGTTGAGCGGGGATTTGCGCTATACAAATGCTATCTATTATTTGTAATGAAGAACAAGAGGTGTTGGGAGGTGAGCAAAGAGAGAGTTGCAGTAATCCGACCTAGAGAACATGAAAGATGAAAGGAGGGTTTTCAATGAGCATTCATTCAAGATAAGGGCAAAATAAACCAAACTTTATTGATGTCTCCACAGGGGATTTCTGTGCCACAACACCTTGTCAAAACGGTGCTCGCTGCACGAACCAGTTCAACAGCTTTTTGTGTGACTGTACTGGGACTGGATTCACAGGCACAACCTGTTCTCAAAGTACGTTATAACAGATTCTGAAACATGTTATTCTTGTGGGCTGTTGGCAGGTGCTCTGGTGTGGGTTGCTCCTTCTTTCCTATCCATCATCTATAGTCCTTATCTCCTCTTCTTCTTTTTTATGTTTGTTACTCTCTTGTAACACCTCTAATCTTC
>NW_004798122.1:290577-295285 GCF_000002075.1 Aplysia californica | reverse complement strand
GCTTTGAGATGATACCAATAACCCCATGGCATATCCCCAAAAATTGATGAGCGCTTGATTCCACCACGTCGCTACGCAAATTATACTGCAGTCGACTACAAATGAGCTGATGTCGTTAGCCGTGTGAAAAAAATCGACTCCTCCAAAATTTAATTTAACAGTCGGGATCTGTAAAGAAGAAGAGGTGCTGTGAGGTCTAAAAAGAGAAAGTTGCAATAATCCATGCGAAAGAACTCAAAAGATGAAATGAGGGTTTTCAGTGAGCGTTGATTCAAAATGAGCTCAAAATAAACCAAACTTTGTTGATGTCTCCACAGCTGATTTCTGTGCCAACACACCTTGTCAAAACGGTGCTCGCTGCACGAACCAGTTCAACAGCTTTTTGTGTGACTGTACTGGGACTGGATTCACAGGCACAACCTGTTCTCAAAGTACGTTATAACAGATTCTGAAACATGTTATTCTTGTGGGCTGTTGGCAGGTGCTCTGGTGTGGGTTGCTCCTTCTTTCCTATCCATCATCTATAGTCCTTATCTCCTCTTCTTCTTTTTTATGTTTGTTACTCTCTTGTAACACCTCTAATCTTCTGGTGCTCATAGGACCTTATACAGTTGCGAGCGCCGTAAAATCTCTACTAAAACTAACTAAACATGTTGTTCTTTATTCAAAGCTGTTTTGAGTTTAAGGAATCAACATGTGTATTCCTTTTTAATTTCGTGTTCCTTACAAGATATAATGTCGACAATAAAATTAATCATGAAATGTGAGGCATCGTGGTGAAATCAGGGGCTCGTCAAAATAGAAAAATCAAAGAAATTGACTTATTTCTGTCTTTATAATTTTCTTTTTTTGGCTCAACAGCTTTTATATCCATTTAAAAACACATTCCTGTGTGGATTTTATTGGAAAAACATTGATTAAACGCACAAAAAAATGTCAATTTTTAGCTTCTAAGGACTCTCAAGCTATGGAAATTACCAAACTTTGGCGACTAATTTCTCTCTAATATATCTGAAACCAGGCGACCCTGACCTCCTTCATTTGCAAATATTTCAACTTCTATTCAACATAGATGGATAGTTTTTAAACCAAAAGGAAGGCAAATGAATAGGCTTTGAGATGATACCAATAACCCCATATGTCCAAAAATTGATGAACAAGCTACAAATAAACTGACGTCGTTAGGGGAGTGAAAAAAAATCGACTCCTCCAAAATTTAATTTAACAGTCGGGATCTGTAAAGAAGAAGAGGTGCTGTGAGGTCTAAAAAGAGAAAGTTGCAATAATCCGTGTGAAAGAACGCAAAAGATAAAATGAGGGTTTTCAGTGAGCGTTAATTCAAGATGAGCTCAAAATAAACCAAACTTTGTTGATGTCTCCACAGGGGATTTCTGTGCCAACACACCTTGTCAAAACGGTGCTCGCTGCACGAACCAGTTCAACAGCTTTGTGTGTGACTGTACTGGAACTGGATTCACAGGCACAACCTGTTCTCTAAGTACGTTATAACAGACTGTCTATCTATCTATCCATCTATCCATCTATCCATCCATCCATCCATCCATCCATCCATCCATCCATCCATCCATTCATCCATCTATCCATCTATCTATCTAACTACCTGTCTGTCTGTCTGTCTGCCTGTCTGTCTGTCTGTCTGTCTGTCTGTCTGTCTGTCTGTCTGTCTGTCTGTCTGTCTAGCTACGTGTATCTGAAGTTTTCATTTTCTTTGTTTTTGTCCAGTATGATGCCTTAGGTTTCTAAGGAGACTGCTAAGAGTATCATGGAAGGAAAAAAAATCAAAGGAGTTAGTGCTTGATGAAGCCCACGTGGGACGCTCAATGTTGAAAACAATCAGGAAACGACAAATGCAGTTTTTGGGACCCCAGAATTGTCACAAGGGTCTTGAACATCTATAGCTCTCACTGGTAAAACTGAAGGCAAAGGAGGCAGGGGTAGGCCCAGAACAACATACTTAGGGAACCTGAACAAATGGGTAACAGGGAAAGATCAGGGAAACATAGCTTTTTGAGAGCATCCGAGCAAAGGAATGAATGGAGAACCATGATCACCGATGTCTGACGCTGATCTGGCACTGGATAATGATGATGATGATGATGATGATGATGATGATGATGATGATGATGATGATGATGGTGATGATGATGATGATGATGACTAGCTGGGTCTTCTTTAATCCATCTAAGTCACATATGGGAAAACCAGGAAAACTGGTTTCTCTATCATGTCGGTGTCCACCAGGAAAGGTGCTACGGAAAAGTGAAAATCTCGTAACCACAGCTACATGGAATGCCACAGAGACATGGCAGTGGTGAATGAGAAGGTCACTGTAGATATAGAATAAGATAAGATAAGATAAGATAAGATTATGCTTTGTTATCCCTGAGGGAAATTTTTCTTTGCTATATGCCAGCCAGTTGTGTGGAGCAATTCAAGACAGCCCTTTGAGCACCCTCGCTGCTCCAGATAGTGGGGATCATGACCCAAGCAGTGTTCCAGAATGTGTCACAAAACCTTTTCTTCTCTAAAATTGTCTCCTTTCACCTCCTTTCCTGCTCTCTAGCAATATTCTGTCGTCTGCTTTCGTCTCCTCTTTCTGCTTCCACCCCCTCACCTCCTTTGCCCCCTCCTCTGGGCTCCTGACTCTTTCTGCAGCCTTTCTACTGCTACTCCTTGACTCCTTCTTACAGCTGTCTTTCTGCCACACCCCTGATCTTCTGGTAGGAAAGATTTACACCTAGCCTTCTCGGACAAGGGCAAAAAATCTCGGAGGGCCCGTTTGCAAGTTGCGCACGTTTATGATCCCTTGGTGGTCTAAAATCAATAAGGGTAGGCTTCGGCCACCACCAGGGCAAAATTCAAAATTTCCTACCAACTGAAAATATTAGGTGTGTCGTGTGCGCTCATATGACCTTATGCAGTTGCGAGCACAGTAAAACACTTTACAAAAACAAAAAACGATAACTTCCCTGTCTTCAAAGATAATAATATTCTTCCTTTTATCCATAGACGCTATATTAAATTATCCATCAATTCATGTTTTACGAAGGAAAAAAACCACACATGTCATGTCGGAACAAAGTTGTTGTTGTTGCTTTCAAATCCCTTTAGCTGCGAGCATTTTGCTCTTGGCAGCGCAATCCCTCCCTCAAGTAACCACATGTCCTTGTCATCTGGTCAACGCCAGAGTAGAGCAGGCTTTGTAAGTCTGTAGGTGTGTGTGGGAGCCTGCGTCGAAGAACTGCCAGGTTTGGGCAGTGAAGGAGAAGATGTTCAACGGTCTCCTCGTGGTAGTCACAGTGTCTGCAATGGGGTTCCCACAATGGGATTAATTCTGTTTATGTGCTTGTTGGTGTGTAAGTGTCCTTTGCGGGCTCTGAAGATCAATGTCTGATCGGCTCTACATAAGAGATTCGAAGAGTCTTTGGGGTTGGGTTTGTCCATGTACCTGAAGAGAGATCTTCCTGTTTCTGCTTTGGCCCATGTTAGGAACAAAATAGAAACCTAACAAGATCAGCTCAAAATTAACCAAACTTTGTTGATGTCTCCACAGGGGATTTCTGTGCCACAACACCTTGTCAAAACGGTGCTCGCTGCTCGAACCAGTTCAACACCTTTTTGTGTGACTGTACTGGGACTGGATTCACAGGCACAACCTGTTCTCAACGTATGTAGTAACAGATTCCTTCTTATCTATCTGTCTCTGTATCTGTCTTTCCTTTCCATCTATCCATCCATCCATCCATCCATCCATCCATCCATCCATCCATCCACATATCCATCTATCCACATATCCATCCATCGACAGATTTCAACAAAGTCATCGGGCCTGATCTCAAATTTTGTTGAATGCTTTATGAAAGAAAATGTGAGCAAGTAATGTATACTGTAATTGACTTCCTCAATCAAAAGTAGATTGGTTTCAGATGAGAGGCATTTTGGTTTTCGTGTCTTTGATGCTGTACTAAAGAAATGCTTTGAACATTTTGGAAAATCCGCTGAACTCTACCAAGCACACACTATGCAAAAGTGTCTATTCGTTCTAATGCACACCTGTGTCATCTATCATCTATGACGTATTTTTCGCAGAACAAGTTGTGTTGCTGTGTAAAACCTAGCATATGTGTCACAATGTGGTTGTGTCAGGCGCTCGTCAATTTTTGGGCATGTGGAGTTATTGGTACCATCTGAAAGCTGTTTCACTTGCCCTGCTTTTTATGAAAAAAAATACCTATTTATCTTGCATAGAAGTCGAGACATTTGCCATTGAAAGAGGTACGGGTAGCACGATTTCAAGGGTAAAACTAGCGAGAAAATGGCCGCTAAAGTATGGTGACTTGTGTAGTTTAAGAGTCCCTGGAAACTGAATATTTACATCTTTTGTGCCATTCAACAACATTTTTCAGTAAAATTCTCATGGAATGTGTTTCTATAATATATATGGACAAATGAGGTCATGAGCTAAAAAACAAAAACTTGATAAATATTTACAAACTGGAGGAAAAATGCCTCTTTCTTCAATTTCGTTATTTTGTCGAGCGCCTGATTTTACCCCGTCCTTACACATATGGCAAAGTTTGATTTCACAGATGGACACGCTGTTCATTACGTTGATCTATGTCAAGACTAGTTTATCATTGTAATTTCGATCAGCAGCCAGGGTGAGGGGGGGGGGGGGGGGGGGGGC
>NW_004798122.1:281416-290477 GCF_000002075.1 Aplysia californica | reverse complement strand
GAGGGAGGGCATGGCCAGACCTGATGTGCGCCTTTGCCTCCAGACACAGACATGTATTATACTATCCATCAATCTGTCCATGTTTTACGTTTAAAAAGTAACCTCATCATCAGAATGAAAGAAAAACCAAACCAGATCCAAACTTTAAAAATCTCAAACTTTGTTGATGTCTCCACAGTTGATTCCTGCGCCAATACACCTTGCCAAAACGGTGCTCGCTGCACGAACCAGCTGAACGGGGGCTTTTTGTGTGACTGTACTGGGACTGGATTCACAGGCTCAACCTGCTCTCAAAGTATGTATGCAAGTAAAACTGCTTTGGAAGCCTATGTAGTTTTCATAAAATGGGGGTAAGGATAAGGGTGGTTTTTCCTCTTTTTACTCCGGACTCTCGCTGCTTGGTTTCGAAAGCGCTGTAATTTCAAGAATGGTGATGTTCGAGAGGATTACAAAGAGAGAGAGTTGCAGTAATCCATGCGAAAGAACACAAAAGATGAATGAGAGTTTTCTACGAGCATTTTTTCAATATGAGCTCACTTTAAACCAAACATGGTTGTTTCCTTAGCTGGTCTTTGCCTCTATAAACAAAGCCAGACCTCGTACTGACCAACATAGAGACTGTCTGAAAAAAACTGAATGAGAAAGAGCATGCGCCAAGTGCAAGAATTTCTGTCTTTGAAGATGACTTCACACTCACTGAGCTCAACAGGGCAATGAAGAAACTGAAGTACCGCAAATCCCCAGGACCAGATAAGATTCACAATGAAATGCTTGTCAACCTCAGTCCCGTTGATAAGGGTTATATTCTCCAGCTGATCAACAAGACGTGGAATGAAAACACCATCCCCAGAGCATGGAGAAACGCCGTCATCACACCCATTCTCAAGAAAGGAAAACCTGCTGAAGAAATGAAAAGCTATCGACCCATTTCACTCACCTCAAGCATCGAGAAACTAGCAGAGAGGATGGTCAACCACCGCCTACACTGGTGGTTAGAAACAACCGGTGCCATGGACAGCAACCGAACAAGATTTTGTGTGATCCAGTGAACAGATAGCCAGCTCTTCAGGCTCAGTCAGAAAGTCCTGATGGCTTCCAGTAAAAGAGACATACAGTTGCAGTATTCGTTGATCTCCAGCAAGCATGTGATAGGGTTTAGAGAAAAGGCCTCTTTTGTGGAAGATGACACAGACAGGAATCCTAGGGAAACTCTACAGATGAGTGAAGACCTTCCTTACAGACAGGACAATCCAGACCAGAATGAACACTGGTGTGTCATCCAAAGCTGTACTGAAGGAAGGCCTACCCCAGGGTTCCTCTCTGAGCTGCACACTCTTCTTTGTTTTAATCAACGACCTGCATGAGACACTGAAATCGGAGAAGGCCCTATATGCCGACGACCTAGCCATCTGGCATTCAAGTAAACAAGCTGGCATCAGTGTACGACTCATAAATGAGGACCTAGAAAGATTTGACAACTCCTGCTGCAAGTTGAAACTAAAAGCGCGGGCAGTGCTGAGGAATATGGTTGGCATCCTCTTGGTTGTGTCCACTCGAAATCCATGTGAACCTGGAACCCGTGGACCTGCGGAGAGAGGCAGCAGTTGCCTATGTGGAGATGAGTGAGCGCTGCAGGAGACGAGACAAAAACCACCCGAACTGAAAGATATTGAACAGAAGTGACCAAAGAAATTAATCTGTGGAAGATCAATACTCGACATAACCACCAAAATAGTAGAAAAACACCACATTTAATGCAATGGAGAAATGCTGAAACCCGTAAGACCAGAACTCCCCCCAAACTCCAACACCAAGAACGCCAACATCAAAACTTCCCTCCTAAAGGAGACAGTGAAAAATGAATGTGACCAAGTAGAACTGCAGACAACAGCTCTCAAAACATTTGACTACTACCTCAGTGATTCAATCCATATAATTTACACTGATGTGTCAGCCTTCAAGGAAACTATTAATGCAAGCTTTGAGGTAAGAAGAGAACATCCTGGCAAGATGTGTGAAGAATTATTTGATGCCTGTGGTATTTTTTTTTTCAAATTAGGAGACAGGCCATTGCGAATGAGGCAGCAATCCTCCACCTGACCAACATTTTCATCATATAATCCAGACAAAATAACAAAATCAAGGACACTGTAATCTTTTCGAACAGAAAATCAGTAGGCCTACTCCAAGTTTTGAAAAACATGAATTACGAAAGCCCAGCCTGCCTATCTGTGTCTCGAACCATTCGGCTAACACCTTCATGCAGACCTATGCCGTCAACCTGACTTTACAGTGGATTCCTGGCCACAGAAACATCCCCGGAGCTGACAGAGCAGACACCCTTGCCAAGAGTGGAGCATCACAAACATAACCTCAAAACCCAGAATTACAACAGACAGTCAAAAACATCATCAAATACAACACCAGGGAACAGTGGCTGAATGGATGGGCAATGGGCAAAACTGGAAGAACTGTTTTTGCACACATGACTGCTCCCAACTCTAAAGATGCACTTCATTCCCTTAGTAGATGAAAACAAGTCACTATCTTTCGCCTGCGAACACAACACATCCCACTGAATTCTTACCTTAACAGGATCCATAAGGATACCCCACCTGACTGCCAGGATGAGACAGTGTCATATCACCTCTTTACCTGCCGTGCACTTAGCGACCTGCGTAATACATACGTACCTGCTTCCCCGAATATCAGAAATATTTTGTACAGTGACAAAACACAGCTGATAAAAACCTGTAAATTCTTTGCCTTATCGACAGGCCGAAGGCTCGAACTCAGCTGGAAGCTGGATTTAAAAAGTAAAGTTAAAGAAGTAAAGCAACGAGCATTCATTCATGATCAGCTCAAAATAAACCAAACTTTGTTGATTGTCTCCACAGCTGATTTCTGTGCCAACATACCTTGTCAAAACGGTGCTCGCTGCACGAACCAGTTCAACACCTTTACGTGTGACTGTACTGGGACTGGATTCACAGGCACAACCTGTTCTCAATGTACATAACAACAGATTCCTTCTTATCTGTCTACCTACCCACCTGCCTACCTACTTACCTACCTGTCCCTCCTACCGTAGGCTCTCGAACTCGCAACCGTAAGGTCGTGGGTTCAAATCCCGTCAGGGACCCAACGTTGTGTCCTTGGGAAAGGCACTTTGCACAAATTTTCCTCACTTCACCCAGGTGGAAATGGGTATCTGGCTATAGACAGTGAACGATCTTATCAGTTGGATAGTGTTTGAGCATGTGAAATCTGCAGCTTACACAGTATGCCGAGAATGTTTCTGAGTGTTCTCAGAGGGTCTGTTGGGGTAATAATAGTTGTAAAGCGCATAGCGCATGCTCTTGAGCATGGATATACGCTATATAAATGCAATTATTATTATTCTTACCTACCTGCCTGCCTGCCTGCCTACCTTACATTAAATCTGTAATTCTAAAATCCCCTTGCAAGCATTGTGATTTCAACCCTGTCCCTAGTTCTCAGTTGTCTTCCTGAATTGACGAACTGATCTCATTTATTACTGAAATCATAAATAATTCTCTAGTGTGTGGATCAGTACCGGATTCGTTTAAAATCGCTCTTGTAAAACCTTTGCTAAAGAAACAAAACTTAGATCAGAATGTCTTAAAGAACTGTAGACCTGTTTCAAATCTACCTTTTTTGTCTAAAATCTTTGAAAAAGTTGTCCTCGAGCAGCTTCATCATCACTTACAAGAGAACAATCTGTTAGAGCCATTCCAGTCTGCCTATCGAGCTAACCACAGTACAGAAACAGCACTTATGTCTTAAAGTCATGAATGACATGCTTACTGACTGTGATTCAGGAAAAGTTGTTCTGCTGAGCCTTTTAGGTCCATCAGTAGCTTTTGATACAATTGACCATCATGTTTTATTGAAGCGATTGGAAGTATCTTTTAGAATATCCGGGACTGCCCTTATCTGGTTTTGTTCTTACCTGTCAAATCGATACCAATCTGTTTTTATTAAAGGGCGTAAGTCATCAGATCATGCTCTTAAGTATGGGGTCCCCCAGGGCTCAGTCCTCGGTCCAGTTTTGTTCACCATTTGTACTCTACCACTTGTCAAAGAAATAGTTACGTATGACTCAAAGTATCATTTCTATGCTGATGATAACCTAATTTATGGTTTTAAAATGTTTACCAACTTAGGTGAACTTGTCCATCGTGCTGAAAATTGTATTGTCTTAGTGAAAAACTGGATGAACAAAAACAGTTGATGTTGAATGTCGATAAAACAGAAGTCCTTCTGGCAGGCAGTGCAAAGTCTGTTAGTGAGGTTGACCACGATCACATGACAATTGGTGATCCAGAAATTGCATTTTCACGAAAGTTAAGAATCTTGGCATCTATTTTGATTCCAGTTTGTCAATGTCGGCTGAAGTTGATCACCTGATCAGCTGCATGTATTTAGAAATAAGAAAAACTATTAAAATATGTCCTCTAATCAATACTAAGTATAATGCTCTACTAGTAACTGGCTTAGTTTTATCAGGACTCGATTATTGTAGGCTTAACTCCTTGTTATCAGGAATATCACTGGAGAAAGTTAAGACTTCATACTGTCCAAAACAAATGCTGCAAGTTTAGTTTTACGGAAAAGAACGCGAGACTCTATTACACCACTTTTACGAACATTTCACTGGCTTCCTGTTGAGAAAAGAATTTGTGTACAAGTTAGCCACCCTATTTCACAAATGTTTAAATGATAATGCGCCATCAGATTGATCAAATCTGTGGAGACTGTACTTTCCAACTGGCAGCTTTACGTTGTCAGCTGACAAAGAGAAATTTCTTTTACTTACCATCTATGAACTTAAAACAATGGGTGAAAGGGCATTTGAATATCAAGGCCCCAAGATCTGGGATGCTTTGCCAAGTACTTTAAGGGACATCAAATCTTTTGATTCATTCAAAAGTCAGTTGAAGTCATTTCTGTTTTTGAATTAATAAGATGAATATTTGGAGACATTTTCTTTTGGTCAGAACACAACGTTTTGTGTTACTGTTGTACGTTGTACTGTATTGTAAAACACTCAGAGCCTGAGTTCTTTAATCGGGGTTGAGCGCTATTTATAAAAGTCATGTATTATTTTTATTATTTATCTGTCTGTCTATCTGTCCATCCGTCTATCTATCTATTCAACTATCTATCTTCGCCTCATGGAAGACATGCATCCTTTCATCTATAGACTCTGGATTAAGTTATCCACCAATTCATGTTTTGTGAAGAAAAAAACAAACAAACATCATATGGGAACAAAGCAAAAACCAAACAAGATCAGCCCAAAATAAACCAAACTTTGTTGATGTCTCCACAGCTGATTTCTGTGCCACAACACCTTGTCAAAACAGTGCTCGCTGCACGAACGAGTTCAACACCTTTGTGTGTGACTGTACTGGGACTGGATTCACCGGCACAACCTGTTCTCAAAGTATGTAAAAAACAGTTTGCATCAGGGATGGCTCGCGCTCATATGATTTTATGCAGTTGCGAGCGCCGTAAAACCCAATACTACTACTACTACAGGGATGGCTCATGGAACTAAGTGAAAAGTGGGCGTGCACGATAGTAAGCTCTCGCAAGCTGAAGATTGTCAAGGGCATTGTAAGTTGGATGATGTATAATTTTCATGTCTTTGGGCTGGTGAAGACCTAATGGCTACCGGACTCGTAATCGTGAGGTTGCTGGGTCGGGGGTTCGAGCCTCGGGTCCGACGTTGTGTCCTTGGGAAAGGCACTTTACACGAAATTTCCTCACTTCACCCAGGTGGTAAGGGGTACCTGGCCATTGACAGCGAAAGATCTTGCCAGTATGTTGGTGTTTTAGCTCCTATTAATGGCTGCTTGCACTGTATGCTTCCCAGGAAGTTGAATTTGTTTCAGAAAGCTCTCAGGTCTGCTAGGGTAATAGTATAGATTGTGAAGCGCATAGAGCTTGTTGTTGAGCGGGGATTTGCGCTATACAAATGCTATCTATTATTATTACTTTCGTTCTATTTATTTGTTTGTCGCTTTGATTTCTAGAACTACATAAATATTAGTAAGCTAAAAAATCCATTAATTCGCTTATCCTGAATAGGAACAAAACGCTGAAATAATAACACTTTTACCTCCCCACTACACACCATTCAAAGTCACAACTCAACAAATGGTGACCTAACTAACTATGCCTCGTTCACCTCGCTCAAGTTCACGGTCACAGGGACAGGGCAAGACCTAGATTTAAAAATAGTGGCAGGACAATGAACCAATCACAATTCACTTGAGCACTCCGCTGGATTGCTCTGGGGCTCACATTTTATGGGCATATAGTGTACAGTCTGAGATTGCATTTAATTTTAGACTGCCTACTGTGGACTATGTTTTGTGGGTGAACATTTGATATGTGCCGTCTTATTAATATTAATGTACCGCCAAACTCACTACAGGTGTCATCATCGCTTGGGTTACCCCAAAGAGCAATGTACAGGCCAGGTTACTATACTGCTGAACACCCTATTAAGTTTAATTATAGCCCGTGGGCTTTGGCAATGCATAGCAGATGTTTTACGGCGCTGTAGACACAGTAATGGCTGTTAAAGCATCATGAGCAAGAACCTTGTATTGTTCAAAGATTTGGCTAGATCTAGTGCTCGTAAGTAGTTATTGGCTTCTTTTATTTTTGGTTCGTGAGTGCTTTACGCAAGAGAACACAACCTTTCTCTATGGACGAACCCCACCTGGATTTCATCTTTTCTGTTTGTCTGCCTGCCTGACTGTCTGTCTGTCTATCTGTCTGTCTGTCTGTCTGTCTGTCTGTCTGTCCGTCCGTCCGTCCGTCCGTCCGTCCGTTCGTCCGTCTGTCTGTCTGTCCGTCCCTCCATCCTTCCATCCATCCATCCATCCATCCATCTATCTATCTATCTATCTATCTATCTGTCCAATTATCATAATCTGTCTATCTATCTATCCATCTATCATAATCTATCTATCTATCCATCTATCATAATCTATCTATCTATCTATCTATCTATCTATCTATCTATCTATCTATCTATCTATCATAATCTGTCTATCTATCTATCCATCTATCATAATCTGTCTATCTATCTATCAATCTATCTATCTATCCATCTGTCTTAATCTGTCTATCTACTTGTATCTGTGGCCATAGTGAAATGGTCAGAGAGCAGAAATCTTGTGTTAAATACAAAAAATGTAATACAAGTAGAAAAAAGTGACTACATGAAATCTATTCACTATGCGACTGTTAGACTGTATGCATCTGTCTATCTATCTATCCATCTGTCTGTCGTTTTTTGTCTATTTGTCTGTCTGTCTGTCTGTCTGTCTGTCTGTCTGTCTGTCTGTCTGTCTGCCTGTCTGTCTGTCTGTCTGTCTGTCTGTCTGTCTATCCCCTCGAGAATACCATCTTCTAGTTTCTCCTTCTCTAAAGTATGAATCCTTTCATTCATTTATTCTGTATTAAATTATCCATCAGTTGGTGATTTATGAAGAAAAAACCACTAAATCACCTCGGAATGAAATAAAAACCAAACAAGATCAGTGCAAAATAAACCAAACAAGATCAGCCCAAAATAAATCAAACTTTGTTGATGTCTCCACAGGGGATTTCTGTGCCACAACACCTTGTCAAAACGGTGCTCGCTGCACGAACCAGTTGAACAGCTTTGTGTGTGACTGTACTGGGACTGGATTCACCGGCCCAACCTGTATTCAAAGTAAGTAGTAACAGATTCCATCTGTGAGTGGTTGGCGGGTGCTCTGGTGTGGTTTGCTTCTTCTTTCCTATCAAACATCTATCGTCCTTATCTCCCCTATTCTTCTTTTTTATGTTTGTTACTCTCTTGCAACCCCTCTAATCTTCTCTCATATAACCTTATGCAGTTGCGAGTGCTGTAAAACCTCTACTAAAACTTTTTTTAAAAAGATTTCATCTTATCTATCTATCTGTCTATCTATCTGTCTATCTATCTATCTATCTATCTATCTATCTATCTATCTATCTATCTATCTATCTATTTATGTATCTATTCTTCTACGCTCTGTCTATCTCTCTGTCTGTCTCTCTGTCTGTGTTTCTCTGCCAGTGCTTACCCTCATCTTTTATGGCATAATTTCTGATACTTTCCGAGGCTACTCATATAATTTCCCCGATCTCAGAGTGTACCACTAAACTTGTTCCATATTCCCAGCCAATGAGTCTATTACTAAAGTTGTTCCATTTCCCCAGCCAATGAGTCTACCACTAAAGTTGTTCCATTTCCCCAGCCCATGAGTCTGCCACTAAAGTTGTTCCATTTCCCCAGCCCATGAGTCTACCACTAAAGTTGTTCCATTTCCCCAGCCCATGAGTCTACCACTAAAGTTGTTCCATTTCCCCAGTCCTTGAGTCTACCACTGAAATTGTTCATTTCCCCAATCTATGAGTCTACCACTGAAATTGTTCATTTCCCCAATCCATGAGTCTACCACTAAAGTTGTTCCATTTCCCCAGCCCATGAGTCTACCACTAAAGTTGTTCCATTTCCCCAGCCCATGAGTCTACCACTAAAGTTGTTCCATTTCCCCAGCCCATGAGTCTACCACTAAAGTTGTTCCATTTCCCCAGTCCTTGAGTCTACCACTGAAATTGTTCATTTCCCCAATCTATGAGTCTACCACTGAAATTGTTCATTTCCCCAATCCATGAGTCTACCACTAAAGTTGTTCCATTTCCCCAGCCCATGAGTCTACCACTAAAGTTGTTCCATTTCCCCAGCCCATGAGTCTACCACTAAAGTTGTTCCATTTCCCCAGTCCTTGAGTCTACCACTGAAGTTGTTCATTTCCCCAATCCATGAGTCTACCACTAAAGTTGTTCCATTTCCCCAGTCCTTGAGTCTACCACTGAAGTTGTTCATTTCCCCAGCCCATGAGTCTACGACTAAAGTTGTTCCATTTCCCCAGCCCATGAGTCTACCACTAAAGTTGTTCCATTTCCCCAATCCACGAGTCTACGACTAAAGTTGTTCCATTTCCCC
>NW_004798122.1:276528-278274 GCF_000002075.1 Aplysia californica | reverse complement strand
CTTCTTTCCCTGTCATCTCAGTTTGTGGTTTATTTACTGCTGTCTTCTTTCCCTGTCATCTCAGTTTGTGGTTTATTTACCTATCGTCTTTCCTGTCTTCTCAGTTTGTGGTTTATTTACCTATCCTCTTTAATGTCTTCTCAGTTTGTGATTTATTTACCTATCATCTTTCCTTTCATCTCAGTTTGTGATTTATTTATCTATTTTCTTTCCTTTCATCTCAGTTTGTGATTTATTTATCTATTTTCTTTCCTTTTATCCCAATTTCTGGGGTAAGAACAAGTGAATCCTTACTAATGACACCTTTCAACCACCCGTCACTTTCTCGAATGAATGTTGGATTCTACTTATTATCTGCTGTGTGTCCACACTTTGACAAAATGGAATATTGATTCAAGTTGTGATTTATTTACCTATCGCCTTTGGTTTCATCTCAATTTATGATTTATTTACCTATAGTCTTTCCTTTTACCTATCTTCTTTCCTTTCCTCTCAGTTTGTGAATGTACCAGTCTCCTTTCCTTTTACTAATCTTTTTTCATCTCAGTTTGTAATTTATTTACCTGTCTTACTGTCTTCTTTCCTTTTACCTGTAGTCTTTCATCTCACTTTCTGATTTATTCTCCTATCTTCTTTCCTCTTACCTATCGTCTTCCATCTCAATTAGTGATTTATTTCCCTATCGTCTTTCCTTTCATCCCAATTTGTGATTTATTCTCCTATCTTCTTACCTTTAACCTATCGTCTTTAACCTCAATTCGTGATTTATTTCCCTATCGTCTTTCCTTTCATCTCAATTTGTGGTTTATTTACCTTTCATCTTTCCTTTCATCTCAACTTGTGGTTTATTTACCTATCGTCTTTCCTTTCATCTCAATTTGTGATTTATTTACCTATCGTCTTTCCCTTTAATCTCAATTTGTGATTTATTTCCCTATCGTCTTTCCCTATATCTCAATTTCAGGCTGTTCCAACGGTAACCCTTGCCAGAACTCGGGTACGTGCGTTGAGCAACCGCTGGGAGAGTACAGATGTTCCTGTCCGACAGGCTTCAGTGGGGGCAACTGTGAGATCTGTAAGTTTGGAGGAGGGGATTTTTTAAAACTTATTTTTTACCTTATGCAGTTGCGAGCGCCGTAAAACCCCATACTAAACTGAAACTTATGTTGTTTTAAGTGCGTCAACAACATTGCACCATCATATCTTTGTGACATAGTCATCGAATATATATATATACCATCTCAGCCTTTAAGATCGGTGCCGAAAAGACATTTTAACTGAATGTCTAGACTTCAGAGAGACCCGAAGGAAATTCTTTAAATACAAAAAATTGCAAGACATTTTTTCCGATGTTGTTCCCAACAGAATTTTGGATTTTATGACGGGCATTGGCCTTTATGGGAAATTATAGAGTGAAATTGAATTATTTAAAATGTTTATGTTACTTAGGAAAGTTGTTTTAGATTGAAAATATATATTTACACCGAATTTTAAATATTTTACTATTTTAAGATCTAACTACTGACCCGAGCCCAGCCGTGCAGTGAACTGTTGTGAATTGAACTTATTTGTGTTTCGCGCGCTCATATGACCTTATGCAGTTGCGAGCGCCGTAAAACCCCATATTAAACTAAACGGTGAGATCTGTAAGTTTCTAGGAGGGGATTTTTTTACTTGTTTTGTTTTAAGTGGGTCAGCAAAATTGCACCATCATATCTTTGTGACATGGTCATCGAATATATATAT
>NW_004798122.1:272052-273320 GCF_000002075.1 Aplysia californica | reverse complement strand
CTTATGGTTGCGAGTCCGAGAGCCTAACCACTAGGCCACCGACGCCACATGTCTTCACAAGTTTTCTCCATCGCTGATTGGCCCTCTTCTCCCCCCTCTATTTGATTGCATGCTGGGTCATTTTTCTGTTGAATGTTTGTCCCGTCAATCGCTATCGCTTAACGGACGGAGGAAATAATATAATTTTATTTCGTATCCGATGGCTATTCCATTCCTTGCTTTAGTATTATTTGTGAGGCAGCGTGGTGGAATCAGGCTCTCGTCAAAATAATCAAAGTGAAGAAACTTGCATTTTTCCGCAGGTTTGTGAATTTGTATCAAAATTTTGTTTTTCGGCTCAACATCTTTCATGTCCATTAAAGAATTCATTTCTGTGTGTATTTTTCTGAAAAACGTTGGTTAAAGGCACAAAAAATGAAAATGTTCTGTTACCACGGATTCTTAAGCAAAAGAAATAACTAATTGTTGGCGGCCATTTTCTCAATAAGTTTACCTCTGAAAACAGGTGACCCCCACCTCATTCTTTCGCAAATATCTCGACTTGTATTCAAGATAAATGGATATTTTTTTCATTCAAATGAAGACAAGTGAACAAGCTTTAAGATAATACCAATAACTCTATATGCCCAAAAATTGACGAGAGCCTGATTCCACCACGCTGCCTCACATTTGATTTCTTATCCATCCCTTCCTATTTTGTTCACCCTCTCGCTCCCGGAACTATCGTTTTGGGGACACATTGAAGTTTTGAAGTTGAAGCCATATTTAACTATTTCTACATCACATATTTATTCTACTCCTTTCACCGTCTGAACGTGAAAGCACGATTTTTTTTGATTTTTTTTTAAACTTAATAAATATTTCGTTTTTCTTAATTTGTTCCTACAATATTTTTGTTTGCCTGTCTATTAATTGTTCGTTGTTGTCGTTTTTCCGAAAGTTCGGGACACAGATTCGACAGGATAAACTTTTAACCTAAGATCTGAGCTCAGACGGAGATTAGATTTAATACAAGATATTAACCTTTTTTGGCCTTACAATAAAAGGTCGTGAAATAAAATGCGTGTATTTGCCTCTCTCATTGGAGACGTCAAATTGGGGCAATTTACCAGATAAATGTAATAATGGTAATAATAATAATTACAAAACTTATACACACGCACGAACACACACGTACACACACACATACACACACAGACACACACACATACACACACACACACCCACACACACACACACACACATACACACACACAGACACACACACA
>NW_004798122.1:263875-271952 GCF_000002075.1 Aplysia californica | reverse complement strand
CTCTCTCTCTCTCTCTCTCTCTCTCTCTCTCTCTCTCTCTCTTTCTCTCTGTATGTCTGTCTGTTTCTCTCTCTCTCTCTATCATTATATACAATAAGGTCATATAAGAGCCGAAGATAAGAGGTGTTACAAGAGAGTAACAAACATTTTTTAAAAAGACGGAGAGATCAGGACGATAGCTGTTTGATAGGAAAGAAGGAGCAAACCACACCAGAGCACCAGTCAACCATCCACAAATACAGATTATGTTTGTCGTAGTGGTTATGTTTGTCGTAGTGATTATGTTTGTCGTAGTGGTTTGGGTGGTGAGGTGAAAGAGCATGACATAAGCCTTGCCTTTCAACATCATCATCATCATCATCATCATCATCATCATCATCATCAAGTGCCAGATCTGCAACAGACATCAGTGATCATTGTTCTCCATTCATTCCTTTCCTCGGATGCTCTAAAAAAAGCTACGTTTCCCTGAACTTTCCCAGTCACCCACTTGTTCAGGTTCCCCAAGTAGGTTGCTCTGGGCCTACCCCCTGCCTCTCTTGCCTTCCATTTAGCCAGTGAGAGCTGGATGTTCAAGACCCTTGTCTATTCAGGTGTCCCAAAAACTGCATTTGCCGTTTCCTACCTTTACCGAAAAAAACAACCCAACTTACTTTTACCGTGTGGGTGGTTGGCGGGTGCTCTGGTGTAGTTTGCTTCTTCTTTCCTATGAAACGTCTATCGTCCTTATCTCCCCTTCTTTTTTATGTTTGTTTCTCTCTTGTAACACACCTCTAATCTTCTGGCGCTCATATAACCTCATGCAGCTGCAAGTGCCATAAAACTCTTACTAAAACTGCGAGACTGTTTTTCTCATATAAATTTTTACACATATACATTTATATTATATCATGCATAATACTTTGTTTTACGTACAGGCATGTCAATTAATTTTTAAGGTGTGATGTCTTTTTCGTTGTAATGCGCATTGAGCATTTTTTAGAAAATGGAAATGCGCAGTATAAATGTTATTTATTATTATTATTAAAACTTACTAACCATTACCGCGACACTTTCCCTTCCTTCAGTGGATACGCCAAACAACTGCCCGGACTACGTCTGTCCGGACGACGTTCCTCGGTACAACTACATCGACTGGAACGACAGGAGCTGCAAGAACTATGTGAGCTGCAAGAACGGAATTCTCAATAACGAGACGTGTGGGGACGGAGAGAAGTTTGACGTCATTTCGATGAAATGCGTCTCCGAGTCGGCGGGAGTGTTCTGTGACATCTTTAGGCAATAAACGAAATAACCTGAAGTTCTGACTGCGTGACTGTATTGTTGTACGTTAAAGGGAAGTAACCACTGTATTGTACATTAAAGGGAAGTAGCCAAACTGCTGCAATGTATTGACTGTTCGGATTATTTTAAATTTTGACTCCTTTTTAAAAAATACTTTTATAAACCTTACTGCATATAATGTGGTATTTTTCTGCAAGAATCTCTTTCGTCTAAGTAGACAGGATATTGTATTACACTGTTCTGCCTTTGTTTTTCAATAAAAATGAATTTCATAAATAAAACACTACTGTTATCAGTAGAAGTTCATTTTAGAAAAGTATCAAGGCTTATTTCTCCCAACGAGCGAGAGATTATTGTCTACGATTTTATGTCCTAAGCTAGCTAAGACATTTCATCCACGACATTCTGACTCCTCCATTGCTATCTGCAAGGCTTTTTCCTTCTTCTTTCACTCAATATAATAAAGGCCCAGCGTTTTGTTGGGGGTTTTTTTTTGGGGGGGGGGGGACGGGTTCACAAGTCTCTTTGCTATGCTCCGAAAAAATATTTCTTCTTCGTCTTTCTAAATCCGTGCATTCCATATATATATATAGGATTCGTTCTGTTTTTCTTCTTTCCCCTCTTTTCCCTCACTTTGAAGAAATGTTTTGTTTGACTGTTCTCTCTCTTCCGAAACACGAGCGACGCATCATAGCAGTGGCAGTGTCGTCCCCCCAACCCTTGTTAAAATCTTTAAATCTTTTTTTAGAAAAGAATGTCAAGGGTGTTTATTCAAATTTACTTGTCACCCTACATATATAAGTATACAAGATCAATGCTTTTAAGAAGATGTATTATGACTATCTGCAGCTTAGCCTGAAGAAAAGGGGAGAGGGGAGGGGGGGGGGGATGCTATGTGGTTATGGGTTGTTTTTTTTATTTGAAAAGCTGAGGAGATGTATATGCCATCAGAACTGATGCTTTTATAATTAATGTTATCACTGTTATCATTACTGTTGTCTACTTTATTAGTAAATGTATTATTATTATTGTTATTGTTTTTATTTAAATCATTGTTATTATTGTTATTGTTATTATTTATATCTTTATTATTATTATTTTTATCACTATTTTTATTATTTCTTCTTTCTTGTTGTTGTTGTTGTTGTTCTTCTTCTTCTTCTTCTTCTTCTTGTTTTTCTCCTCCTCCTCCTTCTTCTTCTTCTATTATTATTATTATTATTATTATTATTATTATTATTATTTTTATTTTTATTATTCAACGCTGCTGTTCGTAGTATTATGCTCTCATTTCAATTCATGTTCCCATGAAGAAGGAAGAACTCAAAGAGGAGTTATACATTTTTATATCATAGAACAAGATTAAACCGATGAGCTATCTAATTCCTTGTTTTTATGGTCTGTTAAAAGGTGTGTGTTCACTGTATGTGTATGATGATGTGGCCGGCGTTTGCTGTGTAGTAATTATGGTCAAGCTGTTCCGTTTTAGATTCAAAAGATGTCTGCTGAGATACTGATGGGTGGTTGGCGGGTGCTCCGGTGTGGTTTGCTTCTTCTTTCTTATGAAACTTCTACCGTCCTTATCTGCCCTTCTTCTTTTTTATGTTTGTTACTCTCTTGTAACACCTCTAATCTTCTGAGGATCATATGACCTTATGCAGTTGCGAGTGCCGTAAAACCTCTACAAAAATAGATTTTTAAAATGAGATACTGTATCCTCACTCTGTCATCTGCTGAGATACTGTATCCCCCACCCAGCCTGCTGAGATACTGTTTGTTTTTTTGTTTTTGTAAAGTGTTTTACGGCGCTCGCAACTGCATAAGGTCATATGAGCGCGCGGGACACACCTAATATTTTCAGTTGGTAGGAAATTTGGAATTTTGCCCGGGTGGCGGCCGAAGCCTACTCCTATCGATTTTAGACCACCAAGGGATCTTTAACGTGCGCAACTTGCACACGGGCCCTCAGAGATTTTTCGCCCTTGTCCGAGAAGGCTAGGTGTAGATCTTTCCTACCAGAAGATCAGGGGTGTGGCAGAAAGACATCAGTAAGGAGGAGCCAAGGAGTAGCAGTAGAAAGGCTGCAGAAAGAGTCAGGAGCCCAGAGGAGGGGGCAAAGGAGGTGAGGGGGTGGGGGCAGAAAATGGAAATGAAAGCAGACGACAGAACATTGCTAGAGAGCAGGAAGGGAGGTGAAAGGAGACAATTTTAGAGAAGAAAATTTTTCGGTCGCTATCCGGATTCGAACCCGGGACCTTTGAATGAGAGGCCAACACCTTAACCTCTAAGCCACGAGAGCCCCCCTGAGATACTGTATCCCCCCCTTAGTCTGCTGAGATACTGTATCCCCCACTCAGTCTGCTGAGATACTGTATCCCCCACCCAGCCTGCTGAGATACTGTATCCCCCACTCAGCCTGCGGAGATACTGTATCCCCCACTTAATCTGCTAAGATACTGTATCCCCCCACTTAGTCTGCTAAGATACTGTATCCCCAGTCAGTCTGCTGAGATACTGTATCCCCGACCAGCACAGGCTGGCCGTGACGGGCAGAGCCTCGAAATTAAAATAAATTCCATAGTAAAAACCCTCAAAAACAGCATAGACAGCTCGTTATACGTTGACGACTTTTTGATATGCTGCCGTTCAAAAAATCCTCATTTGAGATCTATGGAAAGGCAGCTGCAAACGCAGCTGCACAAACTCGAAAAGTGGGCAAACAATAACGGTTTCAAGTTCTCCCCGTCAAAGACGGTTGCAGTACACTTCTGCCGAACAGGCAGACGTGTGCTGCAGCCAGATTTGACGCTATACGGAGAAAGGATTCCCGTCCAGGACCAAGCTCGTTTCCACGGCGTCATTTTCGACAAAAACCTCACATTCATACCACACATCAAAGACCTTCGTGTGAGGTGCCAGAAAGCGCTAAACGCTTTGAAAATTCTATCGCATCCGGAGTGGGGCGGGGATTCAAAACACCTTCTCCACTTGTACATCTCCCTTGTCTGGTCCAGGCTTGACTACGGCTGTCAAGTCTACGGATCGGCAAAACCACACATCTTAAAAATGCTAGACCCAATATAAAACCAAGGACTCCGCCTCGCTCTGGGGGCTGTCCGCACTTCTCCGGTGGAGAACCTCCAGCCCGAGGCCAACATACCACCACTCTCACTCAGACACACACAACTCTCACTACAATACGCAGTTAAACAGAGCTCAACACCGGAAAATCCAGCGCACAACTGCATTTTTAAAACAAACCCAGAAACCATAAAAACATTCCAAAACAACGAAAAACTCACCAAACCCTTCGGCCTCAGAATACTTGAGGACCTCAAAAACTTACACTTTTCCAAACAAGACATCCAACAAATTCTTTTCCCCGACCTCCCTCCGTGGCACCTCACCAAGGCAAAAGTAGATTTACAGCTGACCACACACAACAAAGAAAGCACAAACACCAAAACATTTCAAGCAGAATACAAAAAACTAATAAATACCCCGGTGCGGAGCTCATCTTCGCGGATGGCTCCAAAAAAGACAACGAAGTGGGTGCGGCAGCCCTATCTCCCAACAGTACACACCAGAGGAGACTCCATCCTGAAGCCTCCATTTTCTCTGCGGAGGCCACTGTCATTGACATGGCACTGGAATCCGTAGAAAATTCTCCAAACAAATCTTTCCTAATCCTTTCTGACTCTCTGTCATCTGGCACCACCTCACTCACAAACTACACACTCTTACACCCAAAAATAGTTAGGCTACAACAGAAAATTCATACACTATCCGAGACAGGAAAAAACATCATGTTCGCATGGATACCTAGCCATGTGGGCATCCGAGGAAACGAGCAGGTAGACGACCTGGCGAAGAAAGCTTCATCCCTTCTGCTGGGATCAACGACAAACACTCACCCACAGACTGGCTTTAGAAATAAAGTAAAAAAGTACACCTCCAGTCTGTGGGAGAGCCACTGGGAAAAACAGAAAAACAATAAACTGTATGTTATAAAAACCCAAACTGAAACAGCGAAATCCTTCGGATCGGATCTCTCCAGAAGAGGCGAAGTCATTTTTACTCGATTGCACATCGGACATACGGCCCTGACCCAGAAACACCTCCTACAGGGAGATGAAAAGCCGTTCTGTGTTGGATGCGACACAGATTTTACCGTTAGACACATCTTAACCGAATGTCTAGACTTTGGAGAGATCCGAAGGAAATATTATAAATGCAAGAAATTGCAAGACATTTTTCCGTTTTTGTTCCCAGCAGAGTTCTGAATTTTATGAAGGCCATTGGCCTTTATGGCAACTTGTAAAGTGAAACAATATTGTTTAACAATTTTTATTGTTATTTATAAGAGTTGTTTTAAATCGCAAATATATTTACACTGAATTCTAGTATTTTAGCATTTTAGTCTAATTGTCGACCAACCGTGCAGTGAACTGTTGCGAATGCTACCAACTTGTATTTCGCGCGCTCATATGACCTTATGCAGTTGCTAGCGCCGTAAAACCCTGTACTACTACTACTACTACTACTACTACTACTCATAATATAACATTTATATGCGTTATAAAAAGCTGAAAGTATCTTTATTAGTGTGTCTTCCTACAATTTTGGGTAACTTGGGCGGTAGGTCGTTACACTTTTTGTATTGGTTATAATCTTTTACTTTTTGTGCATTCCTAATTGTAAAATAGAACAAATTATTATGTTTATGCCCAGGTTCTGGCATTTTGTGTGTTTCTGTGCACGGCTAAACTCAACCAAAAGTAACTGCGTTATAAAAAGCTGGAAATATCTTTACTACTTTGTCTTCCTACAATTTCAAGTAAATTGGGTGGTCGGATATTACAGTTTTTGTTTTGGTTATAATCTTTTAGTTTTTGAGCATGCCTAATTGTACCCAAAAAAAACAAAACAAGAAAGGAATATGTTTTAACCCAGTTCTGGCATTTTAAAAGTTTCTGGGCACTGCTAAGCTCGTTCGAACCTAAATGTGTTGTATAAAGCTGGAAGTATCTTTTATACTTTAACCTCCTACAATTTTGAATAATTTGGGCGGTCGGTCGTTACATTTTTTGCATATGTCTTTAAGTTTTAGTTCATGCGTATTTGTAAAAACCAACAAATTATTATGTTTTAACACAGGTTCTCGTATTTTAATAATTTATAGGTATCTGTGCCCGGCTAAACTCTATCGAAACTAACTCTGTTATAAAAAGTAGAAAGTGTCTTGATGGCTTTGAAATCTCACACTTTTGAGTAACTTGGGCGGTTGGTCGTTACACTTTCTGTATTGGTTATAATCTTTTAGTTTTTGTGAATGTCGAATTGTACAAAAACAAAAAAGTAATATTTTAACCCAGTTCTGGCATTTTATAGGTTTCTGTGTAAGACTAAATTCTTTTGAAATTAAATGCGTTGTAAAAAGCTGAAAGTATCTTTGTTACTTTGAAGTCCTACAATTTTGTGGAATTTGGGCTGTCGGTCGTTACACTTTTTGTCATGGTTTTAATGTTTTAATTTTTGTGGATGCCTAAAGGTAAAATACAACAAACTATTATGTTTAAGAAAGAGTTCTGGCATTTTATAGTTTTCTGTGAATGGCTAAACTCTATCAAAATTAACTAAGCTATTAAAAAGCTAGCTGTATCTTTATTACTTTAGTCCTCCTACAATTTTTAGTAACTTCAGTGGTCGGTCGTTACACTTTTTGTATTGGTTATAATCTTTTAGTTTTTGTGAATGAGTAATTGTACAAAAAAAAGAAGGTAATATAATGTTTTAACCCAATTCTGGCATTTTATATGTTTCTGCGCACGGTAAACCTAAATCGAGTCTAATAAATATGTTTTATAACACTAGAAGCAGCTTTATTATTTTCTCCTTCTTCAATTTTGAGTAACTTGAACGGTCGGTCGTTACATTTTAGGCATATATGATTATCGCTTAGTTTTTCTTCATGCCTAATTGTAAAAAACGACAAATTATTATGTAGTAACACAGGTTCTGGCATTTCATAGGTATCTGTGCTGGGCTAAACTCTATTGAAACTAACTGTAATATGAAAAGCAGGAAGTATCTTTATGACTTTGAATTCCTACAATTTTGAGCACCTTGGGCGGTCGGTCGTTACACTTTTAGTTTTTGTGCAAGCCTAATGATAAAATACAACAAATTATTAAGTTTAAGCACAGGTTCTGGCATTTTATAGGTTTCTGCGAACGACTAAACTCCATCAAAACTGAGTAGGCCTACATGTAATAAAAAGCTGGAAGTAACTTTATTACTTTTTCTTCCTTCAATTTTGAATAACTTGAGTGGTCGGTCGTTACAATGTTTGCATTTCAGGACAATCTTTGAGATTTTTTAAATGCCTAATTGTAAAAACCAACAAATTATTATGTGCTCTCTACACTCTTTCCACTCTCTTCACTCTCTCCACTCTCCACACTCTCTCCACTCTCTACGCTATCCACACTCTCTACACTCTCTACACTCTCAGCACTCTCTACGCTATCCACACTCTCTACACTCTCTGCACTCTCTGTGATCTCTACACTCTTCACACTCTCTGCACTCTTCACACTCTCTACGCTATCCACACTCTCTACACTCTCTACACTCTCTGCACTCTCTGCACTCTCTACACTCTCCACACTCTCTACACTCTCTACACTCTCTGCACTCTCTGCACTCTCTACACTCTCTGCACTCTCTGCACTCTCTACACTCTCTGCACTCTCTGTCCTATCCACACTCTCTACACTCTCTACACTCTCTT
>NW_004798122.1:262629-263775 GCF_000002075.1 Aplysia californica | reverse complement strand
TCTGTCTCTGTAATTTTAGATAATCCACAAGGTTTGTTTATTTCAAGTCGTACTTCCGTTCGATACTATTGCGCACCGTCGCGCAATACTGCGGAGCACTATTTTAAGTGTGCGACCCGTATAGATCTAGCCTCATGTTTTCTTTTTTTTTACTTTGTGCTAAATTCGACTGTGATCCTTTCGTTTGATGCCCACCATCGCTTTTTTATTGCTCCATTCCAGTAGAGTCTAAATTAATACAGAAGGCCAATGACTTTTAGTTGATATTAATGCACCGATCATTCCTTTCATCGAAAGGGGGCCCAGCTAGTATTATAATAATTCGACCACTCCTCGAAGGATAAGATTTGCATTATCATGTCTGTGCTTGTGATTTAAAAAAACCAATAGTTCCTGAAACATCTGTTCGTGCGTATGACACCTCTATATTTTTTACCCTCAAACACGATTTTTACTTTAAACTCAACAACCACCGACCCCCCCCCCATACACACGGAACGAGGAAGCTCAACATAAGAAAAGAACATCGACAAAGGGGATATATACAACATTGTCACCTGGACTAGCAGAGTTTGGGGAGGGGGGGGGTTGGAAGGTGCTTTGTCTGTCATACTTCTAGCCCCGTGAGACGTATTCCATAAATAAAAAAACAATGACAGGTGTGGCCAACCCTTCTGTGTATACGTGTTTGAAGGTGTGAAGATAAATTCCACCAAAGATCGAGAAAACAAAATTTAGCCACAGGAGATCGTGTGGTTTCTTAGGAGACGGTTGCGAATTTACGTCAAATGAGACAACGCTGGAAGAAGCCAGGGTGAGGGGGTCTCTAAATCGGTTAATCTAAAAAGGAGCAAAATGGATTTACACGTACACATGTGAGGCAGCGTGGTGGAATCAGGCTCTCGTCAAAATAATCAATGTGAAGAAACTTGCATTTTTCCACAGGTTTGTGAATTTGTATCAAATTTTTGTTTTTTGGCTCAACACCCGTAATGCTCATTGAAGAACTCATTTATGCGTGGATTTGTCAGAAAAAATGTTGATTAAAGGCATAAAAAGGACATTTTCAGTTATCACTGACTTTTAAGCTAAGGAAATAAATGATCCTTGGCGGCCATTTTCTCTCTAATTTTACTTCTGAAAACA
>NW_004798122.1:261373-262480 GCF_000002075.1 Aplysia californica | reverse complement strand
GCCCCCCCCCCCCCAACCTCCTTCTTTCGAAAATATATCGACTAATATTCAAGATAATGGATATTTTTCATTTAAATAAAGACAAGTGAATAAGCTTTAAAATTATACCAATAACTCTACATGCCCAAAAATCTACGAGAGCCTGATTCTACCACGCTGCCTCACATACATTCTAGGGTAGCGCAATGTTGAACTACCGCTACTCAAATAATATCAGAATCTGAGTGATATGGGCGCGACCACTCTCTATCTTACACAGAAAAAAAATAGACCGACTAGAAGGTTAAAGTTCAAAGGTGGAAAACCAGGAACCAGTTTGGGCAGATTTCCAGAGGTCCACTTTCTTCCTATGAGGGATGATGGGCTGCATTTCCCGTTCGATGAAGAGCCCACTTTTGCTTTTTATTTATTTATTTTTATTTTTGGGGGGTAAAAAAAACCCCGTCAAACCAATGTGCCAGGATCTGGACAATAAAGACCAATCCTATCTTATCTTATTTAGTGAACGACAGAATTATAGCAGTTAGAATGTCCTACTTGCCACCACAAGATCGTGGGTTCCAATCCTGTTCCCAGCCTGATATTGCTTACTTGAGGAAAGACTATTAATTTTAGGCAACTTTATCTACCCCCACTTCGCCCAAGTAAGAATGGGTATCGGGCTAGATTGTCAGAGTGTTAGTATAAGAACGTATAGGTATCGGGCTGTACCCGCTTATACTATCTGGGTTCTGAGCGCCGGGTTATCGGAATATTACTGTGGAATATCTTATCAGTCGGTTTGTGTTTAAGCTCCTGTAAAACGACAGTGTAATAATCAACGCTTTCTAGAAAGTTCTATGTGTGCACATGAGAGTGTGTGTGTTAGTGTTTGTTTGTTTGTTTGTTTGTGAGGGGGGCGGGGGCGGAGAGAGAGGATATGTACGTGCGTGTGTGTGTGTGTATGTGTGTATGCGTGTGTTTGTTTGTGTGTGGGGAGAGGGGGGCTGTGTGTGTGCGTGTGTTTGCGCGCGCGCGCGCGCGTGTGTGTGTGTGTGTGTGTGTGTGTGTATGTGTGTGCGTGTGTGTGTGTGTGTGCGTGGGTGTGTGTGCGCGTGCGTGTGAGTG
>NW_004798122.1:259701-261273 GCF_000002075.1 Aplysia californica | reverse complement strand
TGTGTGTGTGTGTGTGTGTGTGTGTGTACTGTGGGTGTGAGTGTGTCTGTGTGTGTGCTTGGGTACTTGTATGTTTCTTATGTGTATGTATGGCTGTGTGCATTGATACTTCCCAGAAAGCTGAGAGTGTTTCAAATGCTGCAGGGTCTGTCAAAGCAGGGGAAAATTTTACAAAACGAGGAGCGTACTTGATTTTGCAACAAGTGTTTGCGCTTTACAAATAACATTTATTTTATTGTTATAATTTATCGAATTAATAAAATCATCAGGCAGGCTTTAACGTGGAACCCACAAGGAAAGCGTAAGAAGGGAAGACCAAAGATGACATGGAGGCGAGCGGTACAAGCGGAAACTGAAAAAAAGCGGGGACATCATGGAAACAGCTAGAAAAGGATGCTCAGGACAGGCTTCGCTGGAGTAATGTTGTTGATGGCCTGTGCGCCACTGGGAGTTAAAAAAGGGCAAGAGAGATTATCGAATTAAAAAATAACTGTTATTATCGTTTATTTTCAGGAGTCAAAAATGTAACAGCTTACTATCAAGACCAAATTTAATAACAACAACAACAAAAGGTTGTAGTTTTAGTAAGAGTTTTACGCAACAGGCAACACAATAAGGTCATGTAAGTGCCGAAAAAGGAGGAGAGATTAGGACGACAGATGTTTGATAGGAAAGAAGGAGCAAACCACACCAGAGCAGCCACCAACCACTCACAACAACATAATGCCAGTAGTTTTTATATATAAAGTACATATCAAGTGTTTTAAATGCCTTATCTTTCAAAACAGACGTCTTTTTAATTAAAAGCGTTAAAGTGATTTAGAGACATACTCATAACACAATAAAAGTGGGCGAGAGAGGAGAAAGGGACAGACACACGGCGTCAACGTTAATTAAATGCAAGGGGGGGGGGGTGACACTCTCGCCTGGCGAAATCCTGAGTGGAGCTGTGGCAAAGCCATTGAGTCAACAAACTGAGAGATTTAGAGAGAGAGGGGGGGGAGAGAGAGAGAGAGAGAGAGAGAGAGAGAGAGAGAGAGAGAGAAAGAGAGTGGGGGACAGAAAGAGAGAGAGAAAATCGAAGGTAAAGTTTTTGCCCCTTGTTCAGTTCCTTTAAGAGACAAGGAGAGTTTTCTCTATAACCAAACAAAATATACACACCAATGAAACCAAACTTCTCCTATAGGGAGGACAATGCCCACTTTTGGTTAGGGTCAAGATTTCTGGAAACCCCCGGAATAATCATTACAGTAATTACTTTATTTGTCAGTCAAGACCATTGCTACCGCTGTCATTACTGTTATAATTATTATTTTCACTAGTTTCGCCATCATCTTCATCATTGACGTCATTACCATGAAAATCCATAAACTAAGAGGATATAACACGAATCAACACTAAAAGACTACACAATCAGGTCAAGAGAGTCTTTATAATACAACGAAGTTTTCTAAAATTACCAAACCAATTAGAACATAACATTGTGTAGGTATTTTGGGAACACAGGACGGCAACATGAAAAGAAAATTTATTCAGAACCACGAAGAATATCGGTGACGGAGAGAGAGAGAA
>NW_004798122.1:257211-259029 GCF_000002075.1 Aplysia californica | reverse complement strand
AGAGAGAGAGAGAGAGAGAGAGAGAGACAGAGAGATTGAGTGAAGGAGAAAGAGGAGGAGAAAGCGAGCCTACTTACATGGCTTCGGACCCCAATCAAACAGTAAATTCTCTACACTTACTGCACTCGCTACACTCTCCACCCTCTCTACACTGGCTACTTGGCTACCCTAGAATAACAACGTTCTATCTGCTTAGCACATAGTTTTGAGAAATTGGACGTCACAGATTATACGTTCCACTTCACGTCAAGCTTTTTTTCGAATGCAGTTCTTTGAGTATCTCGATAACGACTCCGAATAAACTTACGATTTTGATAGGGCGGACAGAACCACTTGGTTTCTGACCTCATTCCTTTTGGTAACTCAAAACAGCCCAAAACGTTATATAGGATAGCGCTGACTGGACCGTGCTGTTGTTGGCAATAACGCCACTGGGTAATAAGGACAGCTTGTAAGTTGTAAGCAAACTAACAGAGACCGGACCTTTGCTGTGTCTCGCGGTTCGTTTTCTCAGCGATAGGATTCGGGGGGGGGGGCTTTAGATTACAACGGCGAGACAGTGTCATTTCCCGCTATATGTACACGCATGTACGCACACACCCGCGCGCACACATACACACACACAGACACAATATGTGTACATAGATAGATAGATTGATAAATAGATAGATAGATGGATAGAGTTCACACGTTCACTCAGAGAGGTGTTAATGCCATCACAGCCTGGCATCGTTAAAAAAAAACGAGTGACAGAAGTATGTCTGGAGGCTGCACGTGCGCTCGCACGTGTTTGCCCACTAGACTTCACAAATGTCCGTTACAAGAATACGTCAGAGCTTAGTTAAGTTTTAGCAAGAGTTTTACCGCACACGCCAGCCACTTAGACTTTACTAATGTCCGTTACAAGAATATGTCAGCGCTCAGTTAAGTTTTAGCAAGAGCTTTACCGCACTCGCAACACAACACTGCAATATAAGCGCCGAAGATTAGAGGTGTTCCAAACGAGTAACAAACACAAAAAAGAAGGAGGTGAGATAAGGACGATAGATGTTTGATAAGAGAAAGAAGGAGCAAACCACACCAGAGCACCCTCCAACCAGCCACCTAGACTTTACTAATGTCCGTTACAAGAATACGTCAGAGCTCAGTTAAGTTTTAGCAAGAGTTTTACGGCACTTAAACACGCGTAGCTCATATAAATTCCGAAGAACATAGCTGTTACAAGAGAGCAATATACAAGGGAAAAAAGGGAGAAAGATATCATCTTAGATAAAGACGGTGGATGCTTGCGCTGAAAGAAAGAGCAAACCACACCAGAACGCCCGCCAACCACCCACATCACAAAAGTGCGACCACCAACAACCCACAAAGAGAGACAATGTTCTCAGAGTATACGATCGTAATAATTTAGTGTGAGAGGAGAAGAGTTCAGCGACAAGGTTACAGCAACTTTGTGCCGGGGGGGGGGCAAGATGAGATATAGACAGAAACACAACAGCAGAAGTGGAGCAAAAGAAGTACGATTGCCAAGACGCCTTTCGACCACCTGCACAGAGATGTTTTGATAGTTTTAGTAAGGTTTTACGGCGTTTGCAACTGCATAATAAGGTCATGTGAGCGCCAAGAGGTGGATGCCAACAGAGAAGTCCAAACGGGGAATCAGGCTTACTCAGCTCACCTCTCTAGCCTCAACAGCACAAAGTCTACTTCGACTATCAAGGCATCCCGGAAATAGCAGTTCACAAGAGTGGCAAACATACAAAAGAAGTAGAGGGAAAATGACGATAGTAAAAATGAGAAAAGAAGAAGCATCAGTTC
>NW_004798122.1:253680-257111 GCF_000002075.1 Aplysia californica | reverse complement strand
TGTGAGTGTGTGTGTGTGTGTTGATCTGTCTGTGTGTGTGCGCGTGCGCCTGTGTGTATGTGTATGTGTGCTTGTTAGTGTGCGTGAGTGTACGTGTGTGTGTCTGTGTGCGCGCGCGCACGCGCCGTTGGTGTGTTTGCGTATATGTGTCTTGGCGTGTATGTGTGTGTGTGTGTGTTTGTGTGTGTGTGTGTGTGTGTGTGTGAGTGTGCGTGTGTGTGTGTGAGTGTGTGAGGGTGTGCACACGCGAACGCGAGTGTGTGTGTGTGTGTATGAGTGTGTGTATTGTAATAGTTCAGGTGAGTACGAGAATGACATAGGTCGAGGATGTAATATGATACGTCCCAAGATCTCCATAGCGTGACAATTATCTGCATGAAGGAACAGCTGGAGATAAAAACAAATTTGAGTTTTCTGTGTGATCGGATTGCGCTCTTTTTATACCGCACAAGCGATGAAAAGGGCGCGGAAGGTCATGACATCCGCCCAGGCAAAGGTTGATTTTCAGATGTTGCGCTCGGGGGGAATGCTTTGCGGGCCAAATTGATGCAATTCGATGAACTCATACAAAAGCAACAACATATAAGTGCTTCATAATTTTATATCGTATTTCTAGATCTAGTCTTTAAAAAAGCAAAAATGATAATTATGTTTCATTGCAATCTTACTTGTTATCAATGCACTTAAACTACTTAAAGTTTACATTAAAGTTAGAAGAAAAAAAATCTGGTTTTCAATTAAAAGGGGAAGATGTGGGAAAATCTGGGAATCCTATTATACACGTACTTTTTGAGTAACTCATGGGTAGCGGGGTTCCACAATGGGCGAAGATTTACTTGTGCATTTAAGAATTTATTCGCTGTACCGGCACAGGAGATTCTATAGTAAATACGTCTGGTTTTAATCAAGTAAATCCGGCTTGCGTACCTTTGGCTTGTGTTCAAGACCTCGGATTCGAGCTTTGTACTTCTGTGTGTTGCTCTCTTGCCACTCTCACGCTAGGACTAGGGATCAGCTGTTTCGATTCACAATGGCTGCCTTTTGTTTACAAACTCCATCTCGGACAAGGGGTGTAGGGAGCCTGCGAAAAGTGGCACCTATCGTCTCGAAATATTTTTCTTTTGATGTCCATGATGGTCACGAAAGACGTCCTTCAAGCGGTTCAAACAATGAAGTTCGGAAAGAATTCAGAAACGTCACAAGTTTCTACTACCAAAGTGCTATTGATGCAGCAGCTTTGCAGGTTGGTCATGTCTCCTGTCACCATCGCCATCGTCATCATAGAGTCAGGTCATATGATTGTAAATTTGAAAGACTTTTAAATCGGAGTGTGAAAGAGGAGTTGATTTAGTTAAGTTGAAATACATTTTGGGAGGAATTCGGTAACGAGCAACCACTATTATAGAGTATAGAATAGGGATCATGGGTTGAAGAGGCTAGGATAGAGTTTGGGTTAGGACCGCTACTTTTGCTAGCCTCCGCTAGGACTAGGGTTTGGGTTTCTATCTATTAGATCTAAATCTAGGTGGTTTTGGGGAGGGGGGGGGTTTAAGATAAGCCATAAGGCTGGCTCTAGAATCTATTTCTCCGAACACTCTGGAAGATAAACTTTCAGAACTCTCCGAAGGCCAGCTCTATTCGGACTCGAGTCTGATGGGTTTTAATCTAGGGAATGTATTATGTATACAGACCTGGTAACCGGGAACAAAGTCACAAAGTATACAGACCCGATGGGGGAACTCTTTTGTGATTTCGGAAAGTTTCAGTTTTTGAAGAAAAGAACATTGTCATAATTTCTCTCGAGCAGTCATCCTCTCTCTCTCTCTCTCTCTCTCTCTCTCTCTCTCTCTCTCTCTCTCTCTCTCTCTCTCTCTCTCTCTCTCTCTCTCTCTCTCTCTCTCTCTCTCTCTCTCCTCTGTCTCTGTGTATCACTCGCATTCTCTTTTTCTTTGTCTCTGTCTTTCTTTCTCCCCACCTAACCTATTTCCCGCTCTATCTTTCTCTCGTTCCCTCCTGCCAACTGGGGCATGTCATACATTTTGCTAGCTCTTCCCCCTGCTCTCTTTCTCTCTCTCTCTCTCTCTCTCTCTCTCTCTCTCTCTCTCTCTCTCTCTCTCTCTCTTTCTCTCTCACATATATACACACACACACACACTCACGCGCACGCACACACACACTACCGGGTCTGGGCGCTGAAACTTTCCGAAATCACAAAAGAGTTCCCTTACCGGGTCTGTATACTTCGTGATTTTGTTCCTGGTTAACGGGTCGACACTTCGTTTAATCTATTTGGACTCAGGTCAGAAAAAAATGTTTTGTTTATAATATAATTTATATATTCCGACTCAACTTCTAAGTGAGTTATAATGAGAGTATGAGTAGGAGGTTACATAATATAGATCTGTCGTCAGGGGGATTTTAAGTAAAACCAGAACAGACCGAAACCAGAATTGGAACTCTAGAATTGTATACTAGGACTGTGTAATTGTAATTGTGTCAAAAGTCAAAAGACTGTACCCTCTCATCAGATCTACCCAATGGCAGTGTGTAAGTACTTAGTAATTGCAGCTCAGGGTCTTTCCACCACCACCACTACAGCATCATCATTACTTTCACCACTATTTGTCTTTCCACATTTTAATTTGATTTTGTTGTGTGTTATAGTTTTTCTGTAATTTTGTTCTTTTGATCACATCGCACAAAACCGACAGCCATGGCCTGTTCCCAACCCCTCTTCCCCCAGCAAGCCGAGAGTGCGTGATATGCTACGCGGTTTCATTGGTCGACATAATTAACTTTGCCTCCAGCAAGGTCAGCTCAACTTACCCGTTCTGTTCATACCTCAGAATTCTATTTAAAACTATTCGCTACGTCGAGCCGTGGGCAGCGCCGAAAGTGTCTAGCGTACGCCAAGCCGCCCCCGGCGGCTCGAGCACCGACCTATAATTCTAGCATAGATTTTTTGTTCCAATCGACGTATCCATGTTAAAATTTAAAGGTTATATAACTTTGACTTCCGTGTCAAGCGTTTCCACCGAAAATCGGAAGTTTAGATTCAGTTTTGAAATGCGTTTTCGTAGTTATGCCACTTTGTTTTATCGCAACGCCCAAATTATAAGCCCAAGACTCCAGTCTTAGTACTTTTACACAACAAAATGTATCATTATTTTGCTCACTAAAGAAATGTAGAACTGTTCTTTATTCAATATTGATACTGTTGGACTCAAATTGCCTTTGCACTTTACTGTGTTCTGCGAGGACTGGGATGCATTTTTTGCATCGAGTTCAATTTCTAGAGAGCTAGCTAGAGATTTTTAAAGGTCTGAACATTCAGATACGGTACTTCAATTTTATTAGGGCAATGTTCCCGGATTAAACTTCATTTTAAAAAATGCCAAAAAATCCTTCATGTAAACAAAAAAATCCCTTCC
>NW_004798122.1:252524-253580 GCF_000002075.1 Aplysia californica | reverse complement strand
AGGTGGATGCCAACAGAGAAGTCCAAACGGGGAATCAGGCTTACTCAGCTCACCTCTCTAGCCTCAACAGCACAAAGTCTACTTCGACTATCAAGGCATCCCGGAAATAGCAGTTCACAAGAGTGGCAAACATACAAAAGAAGTAGAGGGAAAATGACGATAGTAAAAATGAGAAAAGAAGAAGCATCAGTTCCCATATGTGCAGACATGTTTTCATGACCACAGCTTGATGTAATCAAAAAGACAAGACATAGATGGAGGCATCGGTAGCCTAGTGGTTAGGCGACCGGACCTGTAATCATGAGATTGCCAGTTCGAGGGTTTGAGTCTCAGCTTGGTCAGACGTTGTGTCCTTGGGAAAAGCACTTAACACGAACTTCCCACTTGGCTCGGTCCTTTCGGAGATGGACGTTAAACTCGGAGGTCCCGCCTCTTAATAAAAAAAACTTAACAGTGTTGATAGGAGCGTTAAACCTATCATCATTATCCAGTGCCAGATCTGCAACAGACATCGGCGATCATGGCTCTCCATTCATTCCTTTGCTTGGGTGCTCTTAAAAAAGCTGCGTTTCCCTTATCTTTCCCCGTTACCCATTTGTGTAGGTTCACTAGGTAGGTTCCTCTGGGCCTACCCCTGCCTCGTTTGCCTTCAATTTTGCCAGTGAGAGCTAGATGTTCAAGATCGTTATGTCTATTCAGGTGTCCCAAAAACTGCATTAGTCATTTCCTGATTGTTTTTAACAGTGAGCGTCCCACAGGGGCCTCATCAAGCACTAGATCTACCTCATTTGATTTCTTTTCCTTCCAAGATCTTCTGAGCAGTCTACTAAGAGATAAACCAACACAATTTCATTTTTACAAGACATAGAAGGCGACGGCACATGTACCTGGCGGTCCCTTGTGCGCGCGCACGTGCACAGTGACTCTCCGTGAGACACTGACCTGGCAACAAATTATTGTTCACGTTCCTGACAAGAACATGTCACAGCTGAAGGACGTCGCAACGTCACGTGACAAATAACGCGACTCAACGGAATTCCCAGGTGAGTTCTTGGG
>NW_004798122.1:249319-251708 GCF_000002075.1 Aplysia californica | reverse complement strand
ATGGACACCCCGTAGAAGAGTCGAGGTAAAGCAAGGCTGTAAACTCCTTGGGGTAAAGCGAGATAGGCAGACTTAGAAACAACAGAGGGAAAGAAAAGAAGCCAAAGCTCCACGCGACCAACATCAGAACCGTTATGCCAAGGGCGGGACGGGGAAACTAGGTATAGATTGAGAGATACCGCGAAGGAAATCACGCACACGTCAAAATGATGAAATCGACGAAACCTAGACCTATATTTCCCCGTCAGTTCACCAGTTTTTATCAGTCATTTTTTTATTTTGTTTGTTCAATAACGTATATGTCCATTCAAAAACAAATGTGGATTTTGATCAAAAAGAGAAAACGTAGATCATCATCATCATCCAGTGCCAGATCTGCGACAGACATCGGCGATCATGATTTTCCATTCATTCCTTTGCTCGAATGCTCTCAGAAAAGCTGCGTTTCCCTGATCTTTACCTGTTACCCATTTGTTTAGGTTCCCTAAGTATGTTGTTCTGGGCCTACCCCTGCCTCGCCTGCCCTCAATTTTGCCGGAGACAGCTAGATGTTCGTTGATCAAAGGCATACAAACATGTAAATTAGCAGTTTTTTAAGGACACTCAAGCTCTGGAAGTCACTAAACTTGGCAGCCATTTTTTAAACTAATTTTACCTCTGAAAGCAGACGACCGGCACTTCCATCAAAAGCGAACACACAATGTCTCGACTGCTGTTAAAGACAGGTGGATATTTTTTTCCTCAAGAGTAAGGCAGGTGAACGAGCTTTAAGGATACTAATAACTCCTTATTGTGTGAGGCATCGTGGTGAAATCAGGCGCTTGTCAAAATAATGAAATTTTAAAAATTGGCATATTTTTGGCTGATTGGCAATTTTTAAAACTAATTTTCTTGTTTGTGACTCAACACCTTTTATATCCATTGAAAACATTTCTGGGTGGACTTTCCGAAAAACATTAATGAAAGACACACAAAAAATTAAATTTTCAGTTCCCACGGACTCTCAGGCTATGGGAGTTACCAAACTTTGGCGGCCATTTTCTGGCTAAGTTTACCTCTGAAACCAATCAACCCTGACCCCCTTCAATTGCAAATATCTGAATTCTACTCAACAATGAAGAATATTTTTTCACTAAAAGGAAGGAATGATTAGGCTTTAAGATGAAACCAATAACCACATATACCCAAAAAATTGACGAGCGCCTGATTCCACCACGTCGTGACACATAATATGTTGTGTTAGTAACATCTTCCACCCCTCTCCTGGGGGGGGGGGGTGCAGACCTTAAAAACTCTGCCAAGACAGCGCTAAAACAGAGGCGCTAGATTCAACCGGTTAATTAATGCTACGAGAGAAAAAACAAATTCTGAACGTTTCGTAGCCAACGCCACAACGCACGACATGAGGTTCGAACAGAGACAAAAGGGGAAATTACCCGTCAGACACTTCAACAATGTCCATTCCCTGACCGACTACGCACGGTACACGACAATGGTTAATGAATGCGTCCGACGTCGTCACTCGTCACCGTCACCGTCACCGTCACCGTCACCACAGCCCAAGATCAAAGAAACCAAACTCCAAGTCCTTCCAAAGAGTCCTGTTGTCGAGACCAGTGCGAGCCGAGTGCTAGAAAACTATAGGTTAACTATCAATACTATCATCACGCTATGGAGCATCATAGGAGCCGAGCAAAAGAACTATATGTGAGGCAGCGTGGTGGAATCAGGTTCTCGTCAATTTTTGGGCATGTAGAGTTATTGGTATCATCTTAAAGCTTGTTCACTTTTCTTTATTGGAATGAAATAAATATCCGTTTATCTCAAAAACAAGTCAAGATATTTGCGAAAGAAGGAGGTGGGGGGTAACCTGTTTTCAGAGGTAAAATTAGTGAGAAAATGGCCGCCAAAGATTAGTTATTTCCTTAGCTTAAGGGTCCGTGGTACATTAAAAATTACATTTCCTGTGCCTTTAATCAACGTTTTTTCAGAAAATTTTACACCGAAATGAGTTTTTTAAATGGCAAGAAAGGTGTTCAGCCAAAAAAAACAAAAATTGGATAAAAATTCAGAAACCTGCGGAAAAATGCAAGTTTCTTCACTTGGATTATTTGGACGACAGCCTGATTCCACCACGCTGCCTCACGCATAATGGCCCAACTATCACACTATGGGGCATCATCAAAAGGGACCAACGAACGTCAAACAGTGAGCTTGTGTCTCTCGATCTTCATAACAATCGCCAATGGCAACCACACGTACACAAGGGGCCAAAACAGATCCCGATATCTTGTTCAGGGAGGGCGGAGAGGGTGAAAAAACAAAAAAAAAGAAAAAAAACCCCAGTCATACAACCCCGTCCCCACTCTCTCTCAGGAGGCATCGGTAG
>NW_004798122.1:247351-249219 GCF_000002075.1 Aplysia californica | reverse complement strand
CCCCCACTCTCTGGGCTCATGACTGTTTCTCCAGCCTTTCTACTGCTACTCCTTGGCTCCATCTTATTGCTGTCTTTCTGCCACTCCCCTGACCTTTTGGTAGGAAAAATCTACACGTACCCTTCTCGGACAAGGTTGAAAAATCTTGCAGGGCCCGTGTGCAAGTTGCGCACATTAAAAATCCCTTGGTGGTCTAAAACTGAAAAGAGTAGGCTTCGGCCGCCACCTGGACAAAATTCAAAATTTCCTTCCAACTGAAAATATTAGGTGTGTCCTGCGCGCTCATGACCTATGCAACGAGCGCCGTAAAACACCTACCAAAAAAATCCAAAAGAAACGCTTTAGTCTGATCTCCCTATTTCTTATTATATATCTCAAATCCAAAATTTCAACATGATTTATTTCATATTTTAAATATTTATGGTATGTGGGTGGTTGGTGGGTGCTCTGGCGTGCTTTGCTTTTTCTTTCCAATGAAACCAAACACCCATTGTCCTGATCTCTCCTCCCTCTTTTTTATATTTATTACTGTCTTGTAACACATCTTTAAAGAAAAAAAAATTTTCTGTAAGAGTTATACGGCGCTAGCAACTGCAACTGCATACGGCCATATAATATGAGCGCATTTAACACATCTAATCTTTAACACCTATAAATGACCTTTTTGTGTTACTAGTGCTGTAGAACTCTTACTAAAACTTAAACTAAATAGTAAGGTATGTCTACCAGTCATATTCAGACCTGCGGGGTAAGATTCAAACGAACAATTCTATATCAAATTCCAAATCACCGAGAACTCTGTGAAGAGCTACCATGTCAAAATCGTCTTTGGAGATGTTGTGTGAGGCAGCGTGGTGAAATCAGGCATTCGTCAAAATAATGATAGCTAAGAAACTGGCATATATTTATATTTCCACAGGTTTGGGGATTTTTATCGAATTTTGTTTTTTAGCTCAACACCTTTCATGCCCTTTAAAGAACACATTTCTTCGTGGATTATACTGAAAAACGTTGATTAAAGACATAAAAGGTGTAAATTTTTAGTTTCCACAAACTCTCAAACAAAGGAAATAACTTTGACGTCCATTTTCTCTCTAATTTTACCTCTAAGTAGCTGACCCCCACCTCCTTCAATTACCAATATGTTGACTTGTATCCAAGATATATTGGGTATTTCTTTCATCAAAAGCGAGGCAAATGCACCTGCTTTAAGATGATACCAAGAACTCCATACTATACCCCCCAAAAATTGACGAGCGCCTGATTCCACCGCGTCATGACACATATATGTTGTTTTTCTACTCTGTCTCTCATGATGGAGCGTCAGTTAATTAGAAGTAATTGTCTTTATCTGGCAGATTCAATGCTTGGTTTTAGAATTCGCTGATATTATAATATTGTCCCTTGTAATTTATAGCGTCTCAAAGTGCAAAAATAACAAACGTTTACATTAAATTTCAAGCCCTACAGGATGTAAATGAACATTCATAGAACCATACACTACTTTTGTTGAGGTTACAAATAAAATTTGGCTTGATAAAAATATCATGTAGTGTAGGGTTGCATCATGTGGCTCCCAAGTTTGAAATAGCAGCAAGGGGGGGGGGCGGGGTGTCCGAGGTAATCAAAACAGCCTGCACACAGCCAGACCCGCTAGCAGTGTTTGTTTACAAATGAGCACTCACAACAACAAAGCTGTGCCATTGCGCCTATCTTTCTCTCAGGTTTTCTTTCTCCTATGTTCAACTCCTGTTCCTATAGGAGGGGAACCTAAACCTGAAACTGATACATATATTTGGATTTGAGACCATTGTTGTTGATAACTATTTGGTTTCCATCCTTCTGTCTATCCTGGCTTGAGCTGGCTA
>NW_004798122.1:244829-247251 GCF_000002075.1 Aplysia californica | reverse complement strand
TAACAAAATTGACCCGTCCAAGCTGCGGCACTCCACTTCCCATCCCCTAGAGGGAGTAAATCTCACAGGTTCCCTTGTATCTGAACAATCTGCACTCTTTAATAGAACTCAACATTCTTAAAGTTCTCCCCAAGATGTAACTTTAACTGAGAGGGCGGTTGAAAGCAAAGCTTTCTTCGTCCCGGAGAGGTAGGGAGGGAGGAGGGGGCGATTATAATAAGGTGTATAGTATTGGAACACCCTGTGTAAAATAACTTCATTTGTTGTTGATGTTATATCTCTCTCTCCTCTTTTAACTTAACACATGATATATATAATATATATATATATGTGAGGTAGCGTGGTGGAATCAGGCTCTCGTCAAATTTTGGGCAGGTAGAGTTATTGGTATCATCTTAAAGGGTGTTCACTCGTCTTTATTTGGATGAAAAAAATATCCATTTTCTTGAATACAAGTTGAGATATTTGCAAAAGAAGGAGGAGGGGGTCGGGTCACTTGTTTTCAGAGGTAAAATTAGTGAGAAAATGCCCACTAAGTTGTGTTATTTATAAAGCTTGAGAGTCCGTGGAAACTGAAAATGTCCATCTATTATGCCTTTAATCAGCGTTTTTCAGTAAAATCCACCCATAAATTTGTTCTTTAATGGGCATGAAAGGTGTTTAGCAAAAAAAATATAAAAATTCGATAAAAATTCCCAAACTTGCGGGAAAATGCCAGTTTGTTCACTTTGATTATTTTGACGAGAGCCTGATTCCACCACGCTGCCTCACATTTTGACGAGAGCCTGATTCCACCACGCTGCCTCACATTTTGACGAGAGCCTGATTCCACCACGCTGCCTCACATTTTGACGAGAGCCTGATTCCAGCACGCTGCCTCACATTTTGACGAGAGCCTGATTCCAGCACGCTGCCTCACATTTTGACGAGAGCCTGATTCCACCGCGCTGCCTCACATTTTGACGAGAGCCTGATTCCACCGCGCTGCCTCACATTTTGACGAGAGCCTGATTTCACCACGCTGCCTCACATGTGGTTTTTATAGGTGCAAAAGACTAACAGCAAAGCAGTTTAAAGATCAACCTCACAATATACATTTTCTGTCTCTAGCTATAGATTGTCCACTGGCTACTCTGTCTTGTCCATAAAATGAAAACCTGATAGAGGGAAGATTTGATTCAATGACATAAAGTAGTAATCGATTGTAATTGATTCTTTTATGTTGTTGGTTTGTTGTTGTTGTTTTTAATATTCTTTTTTGTTTCTTCTTTCCTACCAAACATCTATCGTTCTTATCCCCCCCCCCCCTTCTTCTTTTTTATGTTTGTTACTCACTTGTAACAACTCTAATCTTCTGGCGCTCATATATATGACCTTTAATGCAGTTGCGAGCACCGGAAAACCTCTACTAAAACTAAACTATCCTTTTTTTTTATTCTTAAAGAGTAAGAACATAATTATTGGCTCTGACTGCTTTGGAAGTCAAATCAAGTTTTCTGAGGTTTTACTATTTATTATATTTTATTGTTTCTATGAAAGCAGGGCAGGTGAGTAAGTATTCAGGTGATATATCAATAACTCCACATACTCCAAAACTGACGAGCGCCTGATTCCAGCGCGTTATGCCTCTTTTAATAATGAATCGTGCTGACAAAATGAGTTGCTTCTCGGATTCGAGCCCTATTAAATTAGATACATCACGCAACTTATAGGTGAAGTTTTTACGATTTATAAGTATGAAATAATAAAAGACATGTTATTTATACTAATACTTGTGGATAGTGAGAAGTAACCCCTTTTTGTCAGCACGTATCACAATTGTTTTAATTGTTTTGACGACAAGTAGTAGCCCTGTGATCTATGCTTGTCTGGTGAAATAGGTCAGCTTGTGACATGACAGCCATAAAAAGGTCATGGGTTTATAAATCGGGGTTCGTTCCAGGTGAATCACAGAGTGAACTTTTGATTGCAGCGACAGCTGGCTTTAATTAATTGAGTCATCCTCCCCCCCCCCCGAAAACAAAACAACAACCCAGCTGTTTGGCTATGGGTGGTTGGCGCGTGCTCTGGTGTGGTTTGCTTCTTCTATCCTATCAAACATCTATCGTCCTTATCCTCCCTTCTTCTTTTTTATGTTTGTTACTCTCTTGCAACACCTCTAATCTTCTGGCGCTCATGTGACCTTATGCAGTTGCTTTACTTTACTTTTACCCGTCGCTTATTCACTTTTGGGTGTCGCGGGAAGAAAGCCAAGAGACGTCTCTCTGTCGCCAGCCGGAGAGCTTGGGTCAGGGGGATGCCGCGGGTGGTTAATGTTTCCCTGACTCTTTCTATCCACGTCTTTCTCGGTCGCCCTCTAGCCTTGTTGCCATCGAATTTTTGGATGTAGGTACGTTGTGCTAAATGGTGTGGGGGTAATCGT
>NW_004798122.1:243494-244729 GCF_000002075.1 Aplysia californica | reverse complement strand
AATTATCATTATTATTGTTACTATTATTATTACATACAAATCACAAAACAAATAGAGGAAACCCAAGAGAGACTTACACACTTGACGCAGCGCTGCCCTGTCTGCTTCGCTCAAAGTTTGTCGCAAACGGGTACTGGATGTGATTCTTGGGCATGTCGACCATGCTGCAGATAGGCGCACTTTCCTCACAAACGTGTCATGAATAATTCCTCAATCACACGGGAATGAAACAAAAAAAGAGGGGGATGATTTCATCCATAGCACAGCCTCGACACTACACGTAAAACATTCTGACTGCATGTATCCCAATCCAACTACATTGCTATGTAGACTTCATAACACTAGGTAACGCTGGCAAGTAAGGATCCGAAGAGGAAATGATTTATCCTTCGTCAATCTAGCCCAGCGAGAAGAGTGATAACAACTTCTGACAGATCGCAACCCAATCCTCGTTCACAAAATCACCAATAATCAATCGGAACTTGCTTTTTTTTTTTTTATCTGCGCGCACAAGCAAAACAAAACCGAAACAATAATAGTATTATACCCCACCACACCACTTCACTTCCCTGCAACAATTCTGACAACGATCGGAAGCCTATTGTGAGTGCTGCAGTTCAAAATACCAGCACGTTCAACAAACGCAGTCGTCTGCCATTAGTGCGGAATAAAAACAAAAAACTCCAGGCAACTGGGACACTTTATAGTATTTCCCAACACAATAGTCGCAAAACCCGACCGTTAGAAGCACACACTGAAGCGAACAACATCACGCCCACAGACCCAGGCAGAACACTCAGCCCGATAGAGAAGGAAAAATAATTATACTACGGCTGGAACTAGAACAACAGTCCTTGAAACCACAAAAGAAAGGAGTTTGCGCTGTCTCCACGACGTATTCTTCGACGGTCCCCACAGAGTTTTAGAGACTCACTTCAGCGTTTCGTCAGACCAGTACTTTTCGGAACACCATTATAGCGAAGCATCATGAAAATATTATGAAGGAGATAAAGGCACAAAGGGGGGCGACAATGTTCGATAAATCGTTACATGGGGACAAAATCGAAGCGGGGAAACAAAAACACAGGCCGCACCCCCTCTCGCTGTGCTCAAACGCGTGTAAATCTACACTCCTCGTACTACTAACACTAGCAGGGCCTTTACAAGAGTCCGCCGCTATTTGAGGGTGCAATAAAACACAGAAATCACTTCCCAGCGGCTGGCCTATATATATA
>NW_004798122.1:241735-243394 GCF_000002075.1 Aplysia californica | reverse complement strand
CCGCGGGTGGTTAATGTTTCCCTGACTCTTTCTATCCACGTCTTTCTCGGTCGCCCTCTAGCCTTGTTGCCATCGAATTTTTGGATGTAGGTACGTTGTGCTAAATGGTGTGGGGGTAATCGTAGGAGATGTCTGAACCAGCTGCGAGCGCCGTAAAATCTCTACTAAAACGAAAAGCTGTCTGGCTTGAGTTACTTCTGGATTCGAGCCCTATTACATTAGATACATCACGCTAAAAGGTGAAGTTTTTACGATTTATAAGTATGAAATAATGAAAGACATGTTATACTTAAAGTATAAAAAGTTCTATCTGCTCACTGGCTAGTTTTGAGAAATTAGACGTCAAAGATTTTTTTTGTTTGTTTTACTTCATGTAAAGCTTTTTCCAAAGCAATTCTTGGAATATCTTGATAGCGACTCCGAATAATCTTGCGATTTTGATAGAGCAGGTAGGTAGAGCGTTTGGTTTTTGACCTCATGGACTGAGTAGCTGAAAACGGCCAAAAATGTCAGATAGAAGGTTGTAATTCCGAGGTAGCGAGCTGTTTGACTGGCTGATTATGTTGTGACTGAGGCGACCCCTTGTGGGTGGTTGGCGGGTGCTCTGGTGTGCTTTGCTCCTTCTTTCCTATCAGACATCTATCGTCTTTATCTCCCCTCCTTCTTTTTTGTGTTTGTTACTCTCTTGTAACACCTCTAATCTTCTGGCGCTCCTATGACCTTATATGCAGTTGCGAGCGCCGTAAAACCTCTACTAAAACAAAATGAGACGGCCCCTTGTGTTGGGGGAAAGAGAGATGACAAAACGGTCACCTGCTTGGACAAATAATAATAGGATCAGCTATTGGGATCTAGTTCCATTCTTTCCTGGCTCTCACTGTTGCAAAATTTCATTCCATTTTCTATAACATGGGACATTTTTTCGCGGGACAATTTTTGCGGCACATTTCCTGCGTTAATGGAGGGGGTGGTGGTTGTGGGCTGGAATTTAATCCTATCCGTACGCCGTGTTTTACTACTATCGTATCCATACGACGTGGGGAATTCTGTGCCACCACTTTCCAAAGAGGAAATTTACTCGTTAATCCGATCTGTAAGCTTTGCATAGCAGTCTGTCAAAATGATTAAAAAAAAAAAGAAATACTGAAATTTTCAAAGAGATCTTCGTACTAGAAGTATTCTAAAATGTAAAGAATACAACCCCAGGGGTACAAAATGACCCACAGGGCTTACGGATAGGGTTAAGGAATGTTGTAGGACAGTTTGGTTCAGGGATGAAAGTTTTCCGGCAGCGGCTCCTGCCGGGCCGGGATTTCCGTCTCTTTCACTCATCCGTGGTCCTCCTTCCAGCTACACCAGCCCGGCAAGTTTTCCATAGCCGGCGACGTGACAGCCATTTTGATTTCGTGGGCGTGCGACAAATTTCCGGTTTAAGAATATATATATCTGCCGACCGACCCCCAGTACTTTACGGTAGGGCTGGGTATTATTAAATATTCATTAAAACCCCCCAGAATAAATGAGTGCCTAGTATTCAAAACAATTCGAATGGCCGAAAAAACGAGTCGGAAACTCATCTTCATCGTCCGGTGCCTTGCCGACTGGCGTGGGCGATCATGGACCTCCACTTCACTCTGTCTTGCGTTGCATGCAGCAATG
>NW_004798122.1:238995-240517 GCF_000002075.1 Aplysia californica | reverse complement strand
GTGGGTGGGGGGTGTTAGATTTAACTGATCAACCAATCAATTGATCGATCGATCAGTCAACAGTTGTTGCAGTTAATAGGTCAGCCCAATCAATGAAAATAATCAATTATAGTTTAAGCATAGTCGCGGGTCGCCTTTCTTCCTTCGCCATCACGAATTTATCTGGCAAATAAAAAAAATAAACAACAGAGACCGAAAGGGCAATCTTTAACTGCACTGTAACCCCTTCTATTAGCACGCCCTGAACTGAACACATACTTTTTCTGACTCCCCCTTAACGTTGAGTACATTTTGGTTATGCCATTGCGCGTGTTATATCGAGAGCACACTGCCAACTGGATTCAATTTGACTGAGTCACGGCAAGTCGGATTAATTTTTGTCTCTCCACCGAGGGGCAAAAGCTGCCACTTTGGCACAGTTTGACTCGGATTCGATTACATTCTGTCTGTCTTACTTTTTACCAACACTGAATAGCATTTGTAGTGTCGAACAAGTAAAAACAAACAAACAATCAAACAAACAAAAAACACACACAAAAAAGCACACACACACACACACACACCAACACACACACAAACAAACAAACAGCACGAAGATATAAACATGAAATGGTATAAGTTTAACGCCCCTATCAACACTATTTGGTTATTTAAGAGGCGGGACCTCCAAGTTTAGCGTCCATCTCCGATAGGACCGAGCCAAGTGGGAAATTCGTGTAAAGTGCCTTTCCCAAGGACACAGCGTCGGGCCGAGCTGAGGCTCGAACCCCCGAAACCGTAATCTCATGATTACGAATCCTGTAGCCTAACCACTAGGCCACCGACGCCACACGATGATATAAGTATAAGAAAGAAAATCAGGTTGCGTTTCTGTGTTGATTTACTGACCCGTAGTTACAGCTGCCTGCCAGTGTATGTCCCTCATACGACCTTATGCAGTTGCGAGCACCCTCAAACTTACCACACAAAAAAGAAGAAAAAAAAGAAAAAAAGAACGAAAAAAGCCCCATCGCTACACCACAGACGCCAGCTCATGATAAATAACTTGCAGCTGAAATATTTCGTTACGGGTGAAAACTCGATCGTTGTGGCTCACACTCACACCTCACTGATGTCTACGTGGTGATCAAAAGTGGCTTTGAGTGAAGAGTTTCTGCAGTCAATTTTACCAGCCGGACAAAGTTGAGAAAAATTGCATCCAACTCATGGTAGACCTGTTTCTTTAGATATCTACATCTTTGGTGAACCTGACATTTTTGCACGTTTCTGTAAAAAAATTAATTTAAAAAATAAATAAATAAATAAATAAGACGGCCAGAAGTTCACGTGGCTCTTGCCTACCCTGGGGCGGTGAGACGTAAGGATTCTTTTCGCCACATCAGATTTGATGAATCGCGGAGGGGAATTTGGTTTTGAAAAAGCCGACGTGGCTTGTGAGCTTTTTGGTGTGTTTTCTTTTTGTATTTGTTTTGTTTTTGTTTTTTGGGCTGATTCATTTATTTTATTTTTTTTTTTTGGGGGG
>NW_004798122.1:206360-237776 GCF_000002075.1 Aplysia californica | reverse complement strand
AGGCAGGCAGGCAGGCAGGTTGATGGGTGGGTAGATATATAGGTACATAGATGAGTGGGTGTGCAGGGGGTGCAGAGGTAGGTAAGCCGGTAGGTGGTTTGATAGGTATATCATAGGAAGGGAAGTAGGTAGATAGGTAGGCAGGTAGATAGATAGGTAGATAGGTAGGCAGGTAGGTACAGCTGGTAAGTTAGTAAGCAAACCCCAAACATAGAAATACCAAAAAAAACCAACCCAGAAATGCATCAACAATTAAACAATACACACATGTGGATTTTGCAAACAGATCGTCCCTCCCACTAGTTCCAAAATGGGCACGTCTTCTTGCATAAGTTGAAAATATATACCTGGTACTATCTTCTGTTCATTTCATCCCAAGAAAGCAAATCTATTGGTCTCCCCATGTGATTACTCCTAATTCCAGGACTCTTATTTTCTCAGCTGGGTCAAGATTCAAGTACAAGACCCTGCAGTGGACAGAAATGATCAAAATCCTCTCACTCCACTCTAATCGAAAAATACTGATGACTGACATTAAAGACGCTGGATTACAGGGAACGGGTGGGCGTGGAATAGCAGCGAGACAGGAAGGGTGATTAACAGAGTACAAGAACTATTTTGGAAAGGATTAAGGCTGAGAGCGTAGAAAATAAATCCCGACCGCCAGAACACGTGTAACATTATTTGGCCCATCAAGTCTTCTAGAACCACGACGTAATAGTACGCTATACGACTTACGAGCGATAGCGGGTTATTGTTGCAACCTTTATTATACTTTATAACTGAAAGTCAGTAGTATAGGTGGAAATTTGAGAACACAGAACAGCCAAAGGAGGGAGATAGGGAAATTATTTGAGAATGCAATGCAAACCGACTCTTACCTCCGTCCTGAAATAGAAAATCACCTTAGTGGACCTACAATTTAAAATGATTTGACTTGACCTAAAATTACAACGACATTTCAAAGGCACAAAGGAAAAATTACCACTAATTTGCTGTAACTTGTATATTTCGCTCTTTACGTTTCTGTATAAGTTTCACGCTATCTCGACGAAATATCCTCTTCCTAAATATATTGTAATATAATTTATTTTTTTTAGCTTTCCATAATCTTCAAGCAATTATCCAAATTCCTCTGGAAACCCCAAAATAAGTGCGAAAGGCATAATGATTAACTTACCTGCCATTCCACAACGACTCCATCGCCATGTTGTTTACAGGTAACAACGGTAAGCAAATATCAATACGATTGGATGAATATGACGGAAATGGGAATAGCAGCTTTACACCGGAAGCCGATGAAACCGGAACAACAACAACACTCAACACACGCAAGCATGGCCGATGAACCGATGGAAGCTACTTCTGTGCCCAAAAAGAAGGGCAAAAAGAAGCAGAAGAAGAAATCAGAACCTGAATCTTCTGTGTTTATCCCGGGACGAGGTCAAATTGAAGAGGATGAAGAGCTTATCGTTGACGAGTCTGCGTATGTTATGTTACATCAAGCAACCACAGGTAGGCCTTATTGACTTTTATATGGTTCTATTTCTACTTTCTCTTTCTTTCGACCGTTCGTGAACTTCAGGAAGATCTAGATATTAGATCTGGATCTAGATCTAGAATCTAGATCTAGATCTAGTGTAGCCTACACTTTGCTCTAGATTTCTAGATCTAGATCTAGACTATCCGGCTCGGGAAGTATCAAACGAAAAATGATTTTTGTAAGATTTAAATTGTGCACTGTTAGAGACTTATTGATCAATCCATAATCTTCCAACTTCGAACACAACATGTAGATCTACCCCTCAACCAACATCTCAACCGAATTGGAGTAAAGCAGTCTGCTGCCTGCCCACTATATGTGACTACCCCTCAAAGACAGTGGAACATCATCTGTTCTTCTGTAGAAAACTAACTGATTTAAGGGGATGTTTTCTTCCCAAGCCACCCCACACATCTAATTGCCTCTATCTAATCTAGATCTAGATCTACTCCTCACGACAACGATTAGATCTAGAACAAACATGCAACTATTACCGAATGGCATCATGCAGAAGAGTTAACGCTCAGATGCTACTGGATGGCTAACAACAACAATAACAACAGAGACCTATTGAAATCAAAGTTCAGAAGTTGGGGCCTCCTAAACTAATAAAGTAATAGTCTAGTAGTACAATACCATCATAGAAAATAGGCCTGTGTTGAGGGTGATGCGATGAGTCACATTATTATTCATTATAAATTAGATCTAGAATCTATATGACCACCACAATGTAACTGCACTGTAGCTCTAACTCTTCTGTTCTAGATTCTAGATCTAGAGGTAGATCTAGATCTAAGTAGATAAACTGACACTGAACTTATGCTATTCCTATTTTCAGGATACTTCAGTAGTAACAAGCAACCACTATGAGTCAGAGTGGAAGGACTTCCGTAACGAGCGACCACCCCATCAAATACAATAAAGAAGAGGCCTCCTAACCCTAACCCTATCCCTACCCCTACCCCTACCCCTACCCCTAGCCCTCAATTCTGCCCTGTCTCACAGTGGTCGCTCGTTACGGGCCTACAAACAGAGTAGAATAGAGGGTTAGCTCTCCTCTTTATTGTGTTTGTTGAACACCAGCAAAGGCCAAGGGTAAGGGTGGTCGCTCGTTACGAAAGTCCTTCCCTATTTTCCCACTCTGGCACTTTCTCTGTATTCTTTGAGCTAGACACATCACAATATAGAATTTCACTGTTCTGTTGTGTAGCCTACACTTTGCTCTTCCATACTTTATTTTTATAGATCCAGCCCAAGATCTTAGATGTGTATGGTTTCGTTTGTGAATTCATGATGACTGGCATTCCAATTCATGTCTTCTTGAGAATCGACATTATGCACCAGCTGGTAAACGGTAGCATGAACAAGTTTTTAGATGAGAGAATTTGAAGTGCAAAGTTAAGAAAGCAAGGACTGGTTCAGGTGTTCTTACAACAGGTCTTTGCTGGTGTTGACAATGGGAGTGTGAATGACTTTCGGACTCGGTCTACCAGCAGCGATGAGGACGAGGGGGAAGAAAATGCACCCTTTGACCAGTTCTTTACCCCAGCTGTGGCGAAGGATTACACCCAGACTTGGAGTGACAATGCCTCTAGCTAGCTGCAAGTGGTGGCCAGCTGGTTCCCAATTATTGAAAGCTAGGAGTCATAGTCCGAACCCAAAATTACTTTAATTTCTTTTGATGTGATTTCTTCCGGTGGCTGGTTGGCTCCGAACATCTTCAGGATTTTAGAACCCTGATTTCAGATCACTGCGAGGCACCACCTTTTTTTATTTTTAAAAAATAAATTCTTTTTAAAAATAATTTTAATGATTAAAGTAACTGGTAACCGTTGGTTTACGTAGGAGTCAGAACTTTTCTTTTCCTGTAGCATTAGGTCATTAGGACTCTGCCTAACCCTATAACACCCACTTTCCATGGAAGGCATGGACTAATGAAAAGGATCAAGAGCCTCATGTCATGCCTTCGCTTTGACTTTCCCAAAGCTCCTCATTGGTCTAAATTCGTAGATATTTGCTTCTTCTAAAAAGATAGTGCAAAGAAATTTGATTAAGTAATCGGGGTGTGAAATAATTATTTGTGTTTGAAGATTAGGTGAGACTTATCAATAGCAGTGGACAAATTCATGGTTGTTTTTTTCTTTGTGTAAAGTTTTGGCTTTTTTCGCCCAATGTATTTTGGTGACTCAAACTTTGTTTCTGGTTTCAGGTGACCCGTGCTTGAGCTTTGAGGTTCTCCAAGATGGTCTGGGCAGACGAGAAAGTTTCCCATGTTCCTCATACCTACTGGGGGGCACGCAGTCAGAAGCCGGACATTTCAATTATATCTTGCTCATGAAGATGTACAACATGCATAAAACTCAAGTGAAGGAGAAAAACCCGGATAAAGAGAGTGACGAGGAAGACAGTGAGGAGGAGGAGGAGGAAGATGAGGGGATGAGCGATGAGGAAAGTGAAAACAAAGCGCCTCAACTCCGCCAGACCTACATCAAACACAACGGTTGTGTAAATAGAATAAAGGTAACTTTAAAGAGGTGCTGCTTTGTTTTGGGGTTTGTTCTGGGTTTCGTGGGTTTTGTGGTTGTTTTAGAAAAACAAATTTATTGTAGTACATTTTAAAAAAAAATTAAATTAGTTTCTTCTTTCAGTTCTGAAGCTTGACAATGTGGAATGCAAAAAAAAAGATTGTGCTTTTTATCTTGTAACCTTTTTTTTTCCAGGCTACTTTTACTTAAGATTCAAAAGTTGTCCTATGTACAGGAATCCATTTCCACTTTGTAAAATTGCTACTGGGAACTGTGGTTTTGTTTTGTTTTTTGAATTTAGTTTTTCTTTTTTTTTTTCCAATTGTTCAATTGACTCTTTTATTTTGAGAGGGGGAGTTCTTTAAGATTAATATCTCTTGAGGTTCATCCTCTATACTGAATGAAGTAATGCCCAATGTACAACTTTTTGAAAAATGACTTTCATTTCTTTTTGTTCGTGTTTTTTTTTTTACCCTATTTTTTCATGATTTCTGCTTTCTGCAGTCTACGACGGTGAACGATCACGTCCTGTCTGCCTCCTGGTCAGAACACGGTGTTGTGTTTGTCTTCGACGTGACGGCCCATGTCAACGTACTAGACGGCGCAGAAGACTTGAAAGAATTCGAATCCTCACACAGTCAGGTAGCTCCGTTGTTTTCCTTCTCCGGACACCAGATTGAGGGCTACGCACTGTCGTGGTCGAAACTAGATCCCGGTGAGTTCTCAATAATCTAAATAACTGCTGGATGTTAGTCTGGTTCTTACGGAGAAGTTTCTGGCTTTACGTGAAAGAAAATACCTGTGATTGTGATGATGTACTGTGGGGTCTGCTTCATCAGAGCATCATTATTACAGATTAATCGATAAACTGTCGTAAATAAAAAGGAAATAGAATTCCCAATTCTTTTTTGTGCTCTTTGGTGATTTCAGTTTAAGTGGACCTCTGTATTATATAGTATTTATATTCTATACATAGCACAAATACCCACCCAACAGGAAGTTCTATACATTTTAATGATCTATATTATTATGCTAGCAGTCGTGATTGCATTCTGAAACAATCTCAACTTCCGGGGAAGCATTCAGTCATATCTTCGTTACGTGCAGCACTCTGTCTTTCTGCATCAGTTATTTGTAATGCATGGATAGTGGAGATTTCTGCAATTTACTACGCTCTACAAACAAAAACAGTTATAGATTGTTAAATCTGAAATCTTTATACAGTTTGTTAAAATTATATTGCGACATAAGTCTGATCCAATGGGAGCCTTTTGATGTCTGTAATACACAACTTTAATCTTTAAGCTCTGACTGTCCCCATCAGTTTGGCCTAAATACCTATAGATTAGTCGACCTTTGACATACTTTGCTGTTTTTCAGGTCGCTTACTCTCAGGAGATTGCAACAAGAACATATTCCTGTGGAAGCCGACCAACAGCTCGTGGGAGATCGACCAGAGGCCTTTTGTGGGCCACACAGCGTCTGTGGAGGACATCAAGTGGTCTCCGAAGGAAAACAATGTAAGTGGTTTCATTAGTGACGGAAATGATGTTGCTGTCGTTAGTGGCAGAATTGATGTAGCTTAACATTTTTAAAAAATCAAAATTGGATTTTAAAAAAAAATTTATATACCTGCGTTATTAATCTTCGTATGACTCAAAGAAAAATATTCGCATAATTCTAAAGTGAACTGTGTACAACTATATTTAATGTTTACTACAGGACAGTTTCAAATGAAATGAACTTAAATTCTTTGTGTTCCCTGATGGATTGTTCTTAGGAATATAACCCTGAAACTTGGATCAGCATTTAAAAATTTTTTTTTTAAATGCAGCCCCCACTGTCACCCATCACCATGTGTGTGTTCATCTTTTGGTGGCCCACACCTGGCCACAACAGACTCTGCTCTGATGTATCATTCCATGAAGTTGTAGACCACTGTTGGGTGTTACGTTTCCAATGTTTCATTATAAAAATGTATATATATGATATTGGAGGTCTTCCCTTATTTCTCTTTGCTTCTGTTTTGCCCCGAAGCACAATATCCTGAATGTGTCATCAGGTCAGTTTTCATGTATCTGTTTGTATGACCAAGGTGTATATGAGTCTGCACTGGTAGCCTACCTATCTGCAGTTATCGATAAATTTGGTTCACATTGCTTTCAACGAACGCTACGATTCTCAAAGGCAAAGATCAGTCTCCTGATGACTTCATTATTGTTTCCGAGTTTCTCTGAATAAATGTCTTATCGAGTGAAGACTCCAGTGGGGAAAGAACCCCCCCCCCCAAGTAAGTCCTATTTTAAGAAAGTGAAGAAAATGGAAATTGAATTCAAAGTTTGAAAGTCCGTATCTCAAAATGAGTGCAGCATTTCTTTTACCTTAACTCACTTCAGACGGGTCACACAACAGTTGCGTGACCCCCGCCATGACGCTCGCGTCGGGTCTCACAAGCCCTGCGTGACCAACTTTGGAATTTTTTTTTAGCTCTACAAATCACGCACGGATCGCGAGACCCGCCTCGTACCCTTGTTTGGCCAAGCCTGAGCTACTTAGACTTCGTTTCGTATCTCTGGGGCTGGTAGTTTTTAAGTTATTGAAGGTGAAGGACAGTGACCCAGACTGGGGTTGAACAGACCGGAACTCGCGCTTTGTTTTTTTCTATACAGCTCATAGTAATCCGACAGTCGCGTCGTAGTAACGGTCGAAGAAGTCGCATGAACAAGAATCACATAATTTCGCCGTTTTCTATACTTCTGTGCGTTTTACTAGTTCTAGTGTCTCAGAATATGATGTGTCTAATAGTTAGGATCCTGGATATGTACCTGAACACGGCCCGAGTCGTAGTTCTAGGGCTAGATCTAGCGCTAGTACCGGTGTTGTTTTTCGCGCAACGAAATCACAACGTCGTGCCGTACATCTGTCTCATGTAATTCAGTGTATGGGTCTGAATCAATGCACAGACCAGCTTTTATATTTTCACCAAACACTTGCACATGTATACAAATCAAACCAGAACACTTTGAACTTTTATTTTTGTTGTTGCAGTGAATTTCATTCTACTTGTCACGTCTCTGGAAATTTTTCGAAAATCAAATTCATGCCAATTTTTAAAAAATCATACAGATTAAAGTATTAGACTTAGACAACTTTAGTTTTTTGTATTAGATTAAGCTTGAATGTTACTTTACTATGTCAAAAAATGATTACAATAGGGTAATTCTGAGAGTTGTGGTGATTTATTGAAATACCCCCCAAAACGCCAGTCTTCAACGCTTGTGGCTGGTGAAAGGGCCCAGTCGCAAGTGAGTTAAGTAGCAGCACAGGGCTTGACTGGGTTATCCACGGGATTTGTTTGCGGAGAATAAAGTTTGATTTTTTAAAGAATGCAGCAAGGGGGGAAACTCTATTGTTTTTTTACTTTTATGTCTGTGTTTCTCAACTGGAGCCTTCAAATGTGAGGCATCGTGGTAAAATCAGGCGCTTGTCAAAATAACGAAATAGGAGAAACAGGCATTTTTTCATCAAACTTTGTTTTTTGGCTCGAACTCTTTTATGTCCATACAAAAACATTTCCATGGTAATTTTACTTGGCAGAAAATATGTCATTTTTCAGTTTTCAAGGACTCTTTGGCTGTTAGAGTTGCCATACTTTGGTGGCCATTTTCTCGCTAATTTCATCACTGAAACCAGGCGACCTCGCCTCCTTCAATCGTAAATATTTTTACTTCTATTCAAGATAAATGCATATTGTTTTCTTTGAAAGCAAGGCAAACGAAAAAGCTTTCGGATGATATCAATAGAAATTCACGTGCCCAAAAAACTGACGAGCACCTGATTCCACGACGCTGTGACACAAATATTATCGAATGTTTGATGTAAGTTTTGGAAATTGTTTTTGCTCCTCAGGTGTTTATGACGTGCTCTGTGGACAAGTCGCTGCGGGTGTGGGACGCCCGGGCCAGTCCTGACACGGCCTGCAAGCTGGTGGCCTCGGAGGCTCACATGAGAGACATCAACGTGATTGACTGGTCCGAGAACGAACCGCTGATCATCTCAGGGGGGGACGACGGCCTCATTAAAATCTGGGATTTGAGAAAGTTCACGGTGAGTTTTGATCGGTATGGATTTTTGGTTTCCCACAGTGACTACTGTGGTCTCAGCTTTTACCATGTTGTCACGGAATTTTTATTTCTCTCTATAATTTGCTTACCTAAGAAGCCGGTCTGAGCTCAGGGTTGGAAACTTTTGCTAGCTTCTTCATGGTTGTTGGGGGTTTTTTGGTGGGGGGGGGGGGGGGGCAGGGCAGGTTGGGGATTGATGTGGAATACCAAGCACTGAAATGTATACACTATTTATGCACTTTTTTACTCAGTGCATTTTATTCTGGGGATTTCACCAAATTTTTTTGCTACTTGCAAGCTCTACTGATTTCATACAGTGGCAGGTCTGGTAAGCCGTACACAGTTCGTACAGGTCTTGGAAAACTGAAAAACTTGGAATTTCGGGAAATTGGCAGTCTTGGACAAAACAATTGTTTAACTAGATCTATTGTAAATATATTTCCTCCAAGTTTAGAAGGCCTGGACTTTACTCATTCTGAGGTGTACCATAATGTATTTTTTGCATGTTGAATGAAAAATTTTCTTTCCGAAATGACGTGTTATTTGTCCGGGGGGGAAAAGAAATCTGGTCCTGAAAATTCTTGGAAAAATCTCGGGGGGGGGGGGGGGAGAATCTCCTGCTCAGTATGAACCCTGCATACAATAACTAATTTTTTCTCCTCCCCCTGGTACTTGACAGAGCGGCGTGGAGGTGGCGGTTTTCGAGCACCACAAGGGCCCCATCACCTCGGTAGAGTGGAACCCGCTGGACAGCTCTGTGTTTGTGGCCTCTGGATCAGACGACCAGGTCAGCATCTGGGATGTGGCCGTGGAGCGGGACGAGGGCGCGGCCAGCGTCGGGGAGGAGCCGGACGTCCCGCCGCAGCTGTTGTTTATGCACCTGGGCCAGAAGGACATCAAGGAGGTCCACTGGCACCCTCAGGTCCCCGGCCTCGTTTTCTCCACGGCTCAGAGCGGTTTTAACGTGTTCAAAACGATAAGTGTTTGAGCCGGCGGACTAGGGTTGGGAATTATTATGTGAATAAATTGCTTTGCAGATAAATTATAACACTTTTTGTTTTGTTTTGTTGTTTTTTAAAACTTTTTTTAAAGCTTTTTAAAATTATTTTTTTATATTTTTGGGCATTGCAGCATATGAGTATATTACAAGTGTTTGTTGTCTTTTCTTTGTTCGTAGCTTTTTGTATCATACCAGAAACTCGTTCTTGAAGAAAGCCTGATGCTCTCGCTGTTTATATGTTGCTTTTTTTTTTCTCCTTAAACTCAAAGGACCCCAGACTCGTCGTATCCAATAACGAAGGGGTGCCAGGATCAAGCCTCAAATTCCAACTTTAATCTTTACCGTGATGAGCACATGTTCATTTAAGGGATTTAAACAAAGCGGTAGTGTCTTTACCTTTTTTAGAGTAGACTACTCGTTACCTCAGAATTACAAAGTACTATCTGATATTTTTTGCTGGGGTTTTTTTTTTTTTTGGTACTAAGAAGACCATGAGGTTGGGAACAAAACGTTCTATCTGCTCCATACTATCAAGATTGTGAGATTACTCAAAGTCATTATACTGTTCCCGTCGTTTTATGCAAGAAAAATTCTGAAATTATGCAAACTGAGCCCAAAAATGTGAAATTATGCGATTCTGTTAATTTTAACAAAGAATGATAAAGGAAAATAATCAGAAATTATGCAAAAAATGATCAAATTTTGCTAAATTATGCGGGGTGCATAAAACTACAGGGACAGATTATCGAAGTATTCAAAGAATTCCATTCTCAAATACTTGAAGTGTTGTCAAACTCAGAATTTTTTACGCCAAATTTCTCAAAACTAAGTACTGAGCAGACAGTACTTCGTAATTCTAGGGTAGCGATCTGTCCAGGCTGTAATATCTCCTATAGCTGGTTCACTTTCGTCTGACCACGTTAAAAAAATTTTAACTCATTGAGGAATTTACCGATGCCCACGAGACTTTGCATGGCACTTCTGTAGGCCAGCGACCAAACTAAAATATGTTTTCAAAAAATCTTGACACAGCAATAAAAAAAGTTTTTCTCTTTGGGCCCTATATTAAAAACTGCTCTCTGTGTGCATACACATGATCACAAGAATAAATTACTTACAGTAGCCTTGCCTACAAATTGCTCATTTTGAGACAGTAACACCGCCCTGCCCCCACATTTCAGTGTAAGCTTGTAGATTTCATCCCTCAGCTGTTTAGACGTCTCCGCACGCTCCACATGAATCTAAAAAATTACTCACCCCGTCTTTTGAATTGTATTTCTTAGGTGAATGTTAGTTATAGAGTGGTGTTTAGGAAAATATGTCAAGTTTTAAATGTTTTAGGTGTATGCTGTAAATTCTCTATTATTTTTTGGACCCGCTTTAGGCTCACGTATCAAAGAAAATGTGTCGGAACCTTAATTTGCAGTGACTTTTATGAATGAGCTTTTAGATTCTGTTGGTCGTTTAACTTTTAGACGCGCATGCAAGAACCCAGAAAGTTTAAGCAGAGCGATTTGTTTTTAGCACGTTTTAACCGCAGCCAGACGAAAGTGAACGAGCTATAATAGGTCCTATTTCCTCTAAAGGCCAGTAGAAAAAAAAATCTTATTTAACATGTATATATATATATATATTTACACAGCAGTGAAGAGGTTATTAAGGTTAAGCCGGCACCTTTGTACCTTTTTTTGGGGCTGTTTTAGAAAGAGTTTTGCTGCACTTGCAACACAATTAGGTCATATTCATATAAGTTATAAGTGGCCGAAGATAAAGAGGTGTTACAAGAGAGTACCAAACACAAAGGAGCAGAGATAAGGACGATAGTTGTGTGATAGGTAAGAAAGAGTGAGCAAACCACACCAGAGCACCTGCCAACCACCCACTCTTTTTGTAGATGTTTGACATCTCCATTGACACTATTTAGACCATTTAGAAGGCAGGCTGCTTATCCCCGGGCTTAGAAGGAAACAATGCCTCGGCAGAAAGACGGACAAAATTCCTCTCCACTCAGGGAAGCAAACCACACCAGAGCACCCGCCAACCACCCACAAGGAGCTTCTATTGTATTTTAAGGACATGTTTAACAATATGTATAAAATTACAAACAAGACAAACACAATTTATTTGCAAAACTGATATTTTTATTAACATTACCAATTTAATATTTCTCACACTTACAGCTACAACTATTTCACATTCTCATTCTCGCACAACCAATTCACAAATTCAGCTATATTATATGAAATATATGACACCTCATGTATAATCAAAGACAACCACCTGTAAAAGACAATCACCAGTACAAATAAATGACCACTTCCACAGTATGTTTTTCTTTTATATATATAAATATTATATATTATTTTATTATGACACTGTTGAAGACGTCCACCTGTCAACAGGGTCCCCACCCCACCAGGTCGGGAATTTCGTGATGGGTCGGGAAGTCGAGGAAAAGTCCCATAAACGAAATGCCAAAAAATTTCATGTTGCGTTGGGAAAAATAAAGCCGGCCGCTTCTTGACTACATTTTTGTCAGGTAGGTAGTCATGTTTCGATCGGGAAGGGAAGTGTTGCTAACTTATTGCCGAAGGGGCATAACCCCAGCCAGTCAATTCTTAGCTTAGGCCTTAATTATTGTCCATTTTGATGGAGGAGATTGCAGAGGGACCATTGTCATAGATGTTTGATGGAGGAGATTGCAGAGGGACCATTGTCATAGATGTTTGATGGAGGAGATTGCAGAGGGACCATTGTCATAGATGTTTGATGGAGGAGATTGCAGAGGGACCATTGTCATAGATGTTTGATGGAGGAGATTGCAGAGGGACCATTGTCATAGATGTTTGATGGAGGAGATTGCAGAGGGACCATTGTCATAGATGTTTGATGGGTCATTAAATAAATCACTTGCTGAGAAGCAGTTGGATGTTCATTTAAGATACTGGAATGGCGGTGTCGTTCAGTCAATATTATTTTCTTTGCATTGATAGCAAAATGCTCGGGCATTCCACCTCGGATGATGTCCTAAAAGCTGTCCCCGTTTTATACAAGAACAATTTTGAAATTATGCAAACTGAGCCCAAAAATGTGAAATTATGCGATTTTGTTAATTTTAACAAAGAATGATAAAAGAAAATAATCAGAAATTATGCAAAAAATGATCAAATTTGGCAAACTTATGCGGGGTGCATAAAACCATGGGGACAGTAAAAGCCATCAATTCATTTCATGTTAGGAGTCGATTGATTTCCGTCATCTTGTACTTGTACACCTTTCTGTGGATGGTCCCAATGTCAACTGGGCAACTTTTAACAAACTTCAAGCGCAACTTAGAACAGATTACAGCAATCAGCTATTTAATATCCGCTCATGTGGCCTTCACCAATTACATAATGCTCTCCGTAAAGGAATGGACGCCACTGGACAAGACCTTCCACATGTCCTCACTTCAGCATTATTATCTGTTCGAAGATGCCTGCCAGAAGGGAAGACTTGAATCACCTCTGTGACTGGTTCATCCACCTTCCCATCAAAATACTGTGGTCACAGATGCGTGGAGAACCAGAGTGTGATGATCAAACTAAAAGAATGCCTGCCTATTCTGAAAATCTACATTAAGTTAGGCTGTTAAAGACAAAAAGGTCCGAGAGCCATCTAGCAAGTCGTACAATGCTGTGAAATCATTTATTGAGGACCCTTTTGTTTGTTTTAGTAAGAGTAAGACTTTTACCGGCCTCGCAACAATTGAGGACCCCTATAGCAGAAATGAAGTTAGCATTCGCCATTGCCTTGTGCAAGCCAGCGAAGGAGTTTTTGACTCTGTACCAAACAGATAGGCCAACGGTGCCATTTTTATAGAATGATCTAAATGACTTACTGCTTAACATAAGGAAGACAGTTGCCAAAATTGACAATGTGAAGGATGTGACTGAAGTAGACCTGGAAGAAAAGAAACTGCATGAATTGTCAAAGGTCAACATAGGCACTAAGGCTGTAGAGCTTTTGAAGAAGAGTGCGGCGGCCGCCACTCCGAGGATCCCGCTAGATTTTCGATCGAGTTGTAAGGATGCCATCCTTGCCACAATTAAGACAGAAGCTATTTCAGAAGTCCCCCCTTTCTTTCTCCCTTTGCAAGCACTTGCAATTCCTCGACCCAGCAATGATGATCAACAAACCCAAAACATCAACACATTTGAAATCGGCCTTACTTCTAGGTCTACACTATCCACTCAGGGACATTGATGATTTAGTTGATGAGTATGACAAGTTCACAAATAGTGTGAAATCCAAGCAGTCTTTCCTAAACTTTAAATCTGTCCAGGACAGGGTGGATGAACTTTTATTCAGTGAAGTTGTCAGCCATCCAGACTATGCCAAGTTGTGGGGATTTATGAAGAAGTGTCCTGTCATATCCCATGGACAGGCAGCAGTTGAGCGTGAAAAAATGGAAATGGTAAGGGTTTAACGCCCCTATCAACAATATTAGATTATTTAACTCTTTAAACCCTGATTTTTTTTTCTACAGTCACCTAAACCAGGTGCACTATGTCTCATTATAACCCCAAAACCTTGCCTCCAGCTTCTAAATGGCAGAAACAAAGGCTTAGGTCATTACTAATGAACTTGGTTCGGGAATTGTTCTGAAAAACAAGCAAAAACTAGGACAAAATAAAAAGAAAAAGTTGTCACTAGTACTGGATGCTCTCAGCGTGCGATGGGGAACGGGGTTATTACCGCCGGACGCTCCAAGAGTTCGATGGGGTTTAAAGAGTTAGGGGGCGTGACCTCCTAGTTTAACGTCCGTCCCCAATAGGACCAAGTCAAATGGGAAGTTCGTATAAAGTAAAGTGCCTTTCCCAAGGACACAACGTCGGACGAGCTAAGGCTCGAACCCCCGAACCCGCAATCTCATGATTACGAGTCCGGTAGCCTAACCACTAGGCTGCCGACGCCACGCAGATGGGCGTGGATTCTCGGAAAATAATATGGCACTGGACACAAACATGGAAGAAAAGACATTGATTGCCAGGGGTACCATCAAAGATTATGTGAGGCAGGCACATAGGCGGCATAGAAAAATTTGAAATCAATGACAATTCGTTACAATCATGTGGCTCAGCCAGTAGAAGGTACAAGGAGGAGAAGAAAAGTAGAGGAGAGAAAGTTAGTTTCGTAAGAGTTTTACGGCACTTGCAACACAATAAGGTCATATAAGTGCCGAAGATTAGAGGTGTTACAAGAGAGTAACAAACACAAAAAAGAAGGAGGGGAGATAAGGACGATAGATGTTTGATAGGAAAGAAGAAGCAAACCACACCAGAGCACCCGCCAACCACCCACGAGGAGAGAAAAGTGGAAAAAGAAAACGCACAGAAGAGAAAGTTGTTGGGCTGAAGAAAAGGAAAGTTGAGTTGACAAAGAATGCTGCCTTACTTTTTGAGGAAGAAAATTGAAAAGCAATCAGACAAGGGTCATGAAGTGACAGGAACGAAGAAAGAACAGTGTGGCTTTATTCACAAGTGTGTAAATGCATTGATAAAAGCAGCCAAAGAGAAAGAAGAGGAGTTGGCCTTAGTTTCTAAGGAACTTCAGGAGAAGGAATGCAGAGGTCCTCTTCACACACATTTTGGTTGAATACAACCTCAACCTTGCTGCTGCAGATCATGCAGGGCCATGTTCCTCGCCAGCACACACAAGGCAGAAGACATGGTCAAACGGTATGGACGTGGGAGGACAAGGACAACGGCTGTAGTGAAGAAACTTGCAGAGCTGAATGAAGGCCGGGGTTTGATTAAGGCAATGCAAACAGGACCTTTCGTCATCGCAACAGATGCAAGCGACGACAAAACTGACAAGTCGTTTCCTGTTGTTGTTGTCAGACTGGAACGCAACGGTGAAGTTGTGAATGAATTGCTGTCTGTTTTAGAATTGAAGGACAAGGGAACAGGGGAGAACATCACCAACCTGATCAAGGACGACCTTGAGAAAAATAAGATACCCCTCAAGAACTGGGTGGCTCTAACCACAACAACAAAAATGGTGAAACGGTATAGGTTTAACGCCCCTATCAACACTATTAGGTTATTTAAGGGATGGGACATCCTAGTTTAACGTCCGTCTCCGATAGGACCGAGCCAAGATGGAAGTTGGTGTAAAGTGCCTTTCCCAATGATACAACGTCGGACCGAGCTGAGGCTCGAACCCCCGGACTCGTAATTTCACGATTACGAGTCCGGTAGCCTAATCACTAGGCTACCGACGCCACTCTCTAACTCTAACCACAGACAATGCCAAAGTGATGATAGGTGCAAGTAGTGGTGTGCATGGACGACTTCTTAAGGAAATTCCTGGTCTGTTTCCTACTGGATGTGTCTGTCACCGCATTCACTTGGCAGCTGAATGGGGTTCAAAAAGTATCCCCAGGAACATTGGCCACTTCTTCGAGGAAATGCACTTTTATATGGATTATATGGAGAAGAGCTCAAATCGCTTTGATGCCTTCTAAGACTTTCAAGAGGACTGTGGAACACTGATAACAGCAGTGCCCAAGAAGCACTGTTCAACCCGTCGGCTGTCACTTGCCACCTCATGTGACTGGGAGTCAGAGCAGTGGGATCCCCTCCACAAGATTTTTCAAATCCGAGTGTGCTGCTGACAAGACAACAGCTAGTGATGTTGATGCAGGGGCCTCTCTTTCTTGTAGCAAGTCCAAAGTGCTCGAAAACTTGCTCTCAAAAATGGCCAAGCTCTACTGTTTTTACCTGAGCTATGTTCTTCCAGTTTTCAACTGTGTGAACTTGATGTTCCAGTCAGAACAGCCCCAGATTCACAAACAAAGGAGAGTGATGTCGAAACTAATTAAGGATCTTCAAACGATGTTTGTGAAGCCCAATCTGGTTTGATGCACCCCGCATAATTTAGCAAAATTTTATCATTTTCGGCATAATTTCTGATTATTTTCCTTTTTCATTCTGTTAAAATTAACAGGATCGCATTATAATTTCACATTTTTTGGCTCAGTTTGCATAATTTCAGAATTTTTCTTGCATAAAACGACAGGGACTGATGACAGCTGCTTGATTGCCATATCACTTGGCCCACGCACTGTCCCTCTTTGTCTCACAAACTGTCCTTTTTTTGGGTTGGCAGGTCTGCCCTAAACCACAGCCCGTACCCAAGAGAGAATCAATCAATCCCTTAGAACATTTCAGCACATTATCCAGGGATGGAAACTAAATCAGCCAACAATTTACTGAACTTTTCCCGGGCTATACAGATTGGGAAAAAATACACTTATTCAATTGTAGGTTACTACACATAATAGAATGACTCGCCATTGAAAGTAGGTAGACAGGCATCAAGGAAGGGAGGATGATCACACTTACGGAAAATAACGGAGCAAATCAAAATTACGGATTTCTGTAAATTTACGGAAAATTTCCATCCCCGATTATCACACCACACAGCAACAATTACACACATCAATATCGCACCAGCAAACACTTTCACGTCTGATTAAAATATGTCATAAATATCACAGACAGACTCCTAGCCCACTATCGTCCTCATAATATCTGAACTCTCAGAATCCATCATGATCTTCTCAACAAGGTACTCGTCAACTGCTTATCCACAATCCTCGGAGACAAAAACACCGGGTTTTTGTTTTTGTTTTTGTAAAGTGTTTTACGGCGTTTGCAACTTCATGAGGTCATATGAGCGCACGGGACACACCTAATATTTTTCAGTTGGTAGGAAATTTTGAATTTTTCCCGGGTGGCGGCCGAAGCCTACTCTTATCGATTTTAGACCACCAAGGGATCTTTAACGTGCGCAACTTGCACACGGGCCCTCCGAGATTTTTCGCCCTTGTCCGAGAAGGCTAGGTGTAGATCTTTCCTACCAGAAGATCAGGGGTGTGGCAGAAAGACAGCAGTAAGGAGGAGCCAAGGAGTAGCAGTAGAAAGGCTGCAGAAGGAGTCAGGAGCCCAGAGGAGGGGGCAAAGGAGGTGAGGGGGTGGGGGAAAAACACAGCAGGAACACTAAAATCCTTTCATACGTCACCATTTAGCACTCGTCGACTTTTCACTCCATCAAAGAATGAAATGATGGCCGTTTTATCGTCACAGCACGTGTCGACGTGTCACCCCATTCGAGAACATGATCACTGTTCTGTCTTCCTTCCATCAGAGAACACAGTGGCTAAGTGAGTAGTGAGTTCAGACTCAAAACTACTGTCAGTCAGGCAAGAGTCGGTGACACGGAGTTTAGGTTGATGGTCACTGGGGTGTGTAACTGAGCAAGACACGACAACCCTAGCCCAAAAAATAGGGCGCTGCACGGTGGCGACCAGCAATGGAATGTTTTCTGAGGAAATTTTTCTGTACTGGTGTGACTGTATATTTATGTATGTATGTATGTATGTATGTATGTATGTATGTATGTTTGCCATTGAAAACCCCAATTTCCTTACAGAGATCAATAAAATGTAATGTATCTATTCCTCGTCATAGCACCCACTGACTTTCCCCCCTCTCCGTCGGAAAACTCGATCACCATTTAATCGTCAAGGCGCTCGTCGACTTCTCGATCTCATGGTACTGCGTGTGCAGCAGCCGCTTGGCCATGTCTGAGTCTCGGCCCCCGAGCCACTGCGCGTAGAGCTCCTCCACCTGCCGCTGCTGGAAGGGGTCGACGACCGGCACGCCCTTGTAGATCTCCTCCACGCTCTGCAGTCGCTCCTTCTGGCTCTCCCCCTCCCCGCCCGACCGGATCTGACCGCCCCCGTTGCTGCACCCGGATGGGCAGGCCATGATCTCCACAAAGTGGTACGTGCACTTGTTCCGCTTGATTCGCTGCACGATGTTCTGGATGTTGCGGAAGCCGTACGCTATGGCGAACTTGAGAGGGGGTTTCCCTTCTGCCTCCACCGTCACTTCCTGGAAGTCTTGGTTCCTTTCAAAAAAATAAAAGGAAAATTCTGTTTGTTTGTATCTTTTAGTAAGGTTTTACGGCACTTGCAACTGCACAAGGTCATATGAGCGCCAAGGGGTGGATGTCAACAGAGAAGTTCAAACGGGGAATCAGGTTTACTCTGCTCACCTCTCTAGCCTCAACAGCACAAAGTCTGCTTCGACTATCAAGGCAACCCGGAAATAGCAGTAGACAAGAGAGTGACAAACCTACAAAAGAAGTAGAGGAAAAATGATGATAGCAAGGATGAGGAAAGAAAAAGCAGCAGTTCCCCCTATGTTGTTCCGGCACAGTATGAACATGACATAGATAAATCAGCCCAAATACAATTGTACTGTGCCTAGGAACATGTTAATATCCCCCCTTTGGGAATGGCCTGAAGACTACTTAAGTCAGTACCACTGCCCTGCTACAATCTATCACCATGCTAAAAGGACGGACAGACATTTATACAAATCTTTGTAAATATGGTAAAGACTTATTTACTCGCACACACACACACACACACACGTAGAAACGGAGCGGTTCCTCACCTGAGCACCTTATACTGCAGGTCGTCCACCTTGTGCCCATGCAGCACCGAGGCCGCGTGGATGGCTATGTGCTCCAGGTAACCCCCAGAGCCCCCGCCTCTATGGCTGTACGTAGGCTCGGGAGTACCGTGTAAGAACCTGTAAAACACACACAAGTGAACGAACTAAGATCAGTTAATATCTTTTATTTATTGCCCAGACACTGGCACGTTGGTTTGGTTTTTCACCACACACACACACATATACACTCAGGCACATGCAAGCACACACACACACACACACACACACACACACACACACACACACACACACACTCTCTCTCTCTCTCTCTCTCTCTCTCTCTATCTCTCTCACATACACCCACAAACACACACTCATGAGCATGCAAGCACACACCCATACTCCCATACTCTCTCTTACACACACACACACACACATTTATACATACATAATAAAACCAGACAGACCCACAGTTACATGCATATGATATAAATGAACATTACTGTTTTTGTTTTAGTACGAGTTTTACAGCACTTGCAACACAATAAGGTCATATAAGCGCTGAAGATTAGAGGTGTTATGAAAGAGTAACAAAGACCAATAAAAAAAACAGGAGGAGAGATATAAGGATGATAGATGTTTGATAGGAAAGAAGGGGTAAACCACATCAGAGCACCCACCAATCACCCCCAGAGAAAAAACTAGGATAACATTTTATTTTGTTTGAGTAAAGAGAAGCGTAACGACATGATAACGGTCATTTAGTGCAGGGATAAAGTCAGAGACAGACAGAAACAACAGAGGGAAAGAAAAGACGTAGTAAAACAAATCTTTATTGCTCCGACACTGGCATATTGGTTTGGTGTTACAAACACACACACACACACACAACACACACACAGAGAAAGAGAGAGCATCCAAATCAAAATCATAACTAGAGCACTTGTGAACTATCAATTAAAAAACTAGGTAGGAAATAACGAAGCAAAACAAAAACAAAACTGTATTTTAAGATGATGCCCTCTTATGTATTCGAATACGAACAACTGCTTTATCTGGAAACCCCCGGAAATTGTTTTTCGAGCAATTGTGGTAAGATGCTGATGGCAATTGTGGAATTGTTTTTTGAGTGATTGACGAGCTACCCCACACATCTAATTGCCTCTACTCCTCAAGACAACAATTAGAACAGACAACGCTCAGATGCTACTGGATCGCTAACAACGGTGATTGTGGAAAGATGCTGATGATATAAAACTCACACAGAGTCCAGATCCATCTCTTCCGCATCTGTTAAAGAAGACCCTTCCTTCTCAAGCATCTTTTCCACTTCACCTTGACATAACACAAACATAGAAACACAAGATTATTAACATCATACTCATCATCATCATCATCATGAAACACAAGACTATTATTAAAATCATCATCATCATTATGAAAACAAGATTATTAACATTCTACTCATCATCATCATCATCATAATAATTGCATTTATATAGCGCATATCCATGCTCAAGAGCTTGCTCTATGCGCTTCACAACTATTATTACCCCAGCAGACCCTCTGAGAACACTCAGAAACATTCTCAGCTTCCGCGGAAGCATACAGTGCAAGCTGCGGATTTCACGCACTCAAACACTATCAAACTGACAAGATCTTTCACTGTCTATAGCTGGGGACCCATTTCCACCTGGGTGACGTGAGGAAAATTTGTGCAAAGTGCCTTTCCCAAGGACACAACGTCGGGCCCCTGACGGGATTCGAACCCACGACCTTACAATTGTGAGTCCGAGAGCCAAACCACTAGGCCACCGACGCAACACAAGACTATTAAAATCATCATCATGAAACACAAGACTATTAAAATCATCATCATCATGAAACAAGACAATTAATTAAAATCATCATCATCATCATCATCAAGAAAACAAGATTATTAACATCCTACTCATCATCATGAAACACGGCCCAACTTCACTGCCACCAGTCTACAATTCAAGCGTACTGACTTAAGTGTTCACTTTACAAGGCAATGGTCAAAAGAATGCAACTAATATAAGTAATATTATAATAGGCCTAATTAATAGGGAGTACAATTTTTTTTAAGGAAGTGTCTACGTACTCCCCGATTGGGGTCTACGTAGTCATGGTGTCTAGGTGGACCCCAAAAATGTTGGATTGTGATTGGCTCGCTGAGCGAGCGGTAGTTTACATTGGTTTCAATGCAAGGCTGCTGATCATCTCGGGCGGTGTGTCGATCTAGTGTTACTACAATTTATTTATTTTAGCCCAGAGAGAGAGTATTTAACCCTTTCGCACTTAGCAGGCTTGGCCAGCTGTGGCCCCCCATCCTTAAGACAAGGGCAACAACTCCACGAAAATTGAAGGGGTACCTTACTAAAAAAATGGTATAAAATCACAAACACAACCAAACATGATGAAAATAGTATTTTCTCAAAGGAAAATGAATGAGCTAAATTACTAGTACAAAATTATAAGTGGAATAGAAGAGTATGAAATGATATGAGAGGTCTTTCTGAGATGCGTGTCTTGGATTCTGAGTCTAGATCTAGATCTAGACCTCATATACTACATTTCTTCAACTCACGAAGTTTCTGCCACTGACAAACAGGTAATCCACACAAAAGAAATACAACACATTCACTGAGATTGAAGCCTCTGGTGGAAACTTGAAAGCACCTAAAAGACTTTTCTTTGGGTGTTTTTATTTTGTTTTTGCCGTACTCATATCGGGCAGCTTTGCGCCCATGCATCCTAGAGACATGATGGCGTGTTTACAACAAAAATCTCCTCCGACTTTTGTTCCCGCTCAAAAAGTGACTCTTTGTGTTAGCGAAACAAGAAAAACACCATAGTAAACCGGAACTCTTCCTCTATAAAGATAGCTAAGTTAAACTTCTGATGATAGTAAAAGTAGAAGCCTCCCGCGGCAACGAAACAAACACCCCCGTGGCGGGCGCATTCGGGCGCTATAGGGATGAGCGGGGGTCACCGGCGCAGGCGGATACGGGCGCTGTAAGTGCGAAACGGTTAATGTATAAACGTATCTAGATCTAGATTCTAAATCTAGACCGAACTGCACACTCTTAGCTGGGTGCACAACAAAATCTAGATCTAGATCTAGATACGTTTATTCATTAAATACTCTCTCTCTCTCTCTCTCTCTCTAGGCTAAAATTAATTAATTATAGTAAGACAAGATAAATCCAATCACTACCCGAGATGATCAGTAAGTAGGCCTAGCAACCTTGCATTATACCAATGTAAACTACCGCTCGCTCAGCGAGCCAATCACAATCCAACATTTTTGGGGTCCACCTAGACACCATGACTACGTAGACCCCAATCGGGGAGTACGTAGACACTTCCTTTTTTTAATTTGATATATGTTTTGAGTTTACTTCATACTGAATACAATTGGGTCTGAAAAACTGCAAAGAAATGGACACAGCAACGATAACCGTTGTTTGAGTTTGAGTAAAGAGAAGCACATCGATACTGTACAATAATGGCCATTTAGTGCCGGGAAAAAGTAAAACAGATAGACAAAAACAACAGAGGGGAAAGTAAAGCGGTAAGACCTGCCAGTGGCGCCCTCCAACCACCCACAACGATGACTATAAAAAGTTTTTCCTTCAGTCAGTGGAAAATAAACAGCCCCAACTGAATACGTTGACTTTTAGCTTAGATTGTACACCCAAGACTTTTTTAAAACTTCAAAATATTTCTATTCAATAAGTTATAAATACTTTATAGCCTACCACAAATAGAAAACTGTTACCCTATAACTTCCATCGTAGGAGTCAAAACACTTTCAGAAACACTGATTTACTTACTTTAATTACTTAACATATTAAGTTATTTATTTCTCAATCAGCCTGCAATTTCCGTACAAAATGTTGGGGTTTTTTAAGCCATAAGAAAGCAAACAAATGCCTTACTCTTTAAAAAATAATACAGCATATAATTAGATCTAACTGAACATGAAAACTTTTTCACTTTCTCAACCGTCCTGTAACAAGCAATAGGCCTACAGAAAAATTCTGACACAGTAAGTCGCACAATAATTCCTTTAAAAAAAAAACAACAGAAAACGACGTTAACACACTTCTCACCAGAGGTAATAACACAGTCTACGTCCCTCGTCTGGTACACCTCGCTGAAAAAGTCAGCCCTCGAGGCCTCCAGCTTTTTGTCAAAGCAGGGCATCACAGTCACGTGGTAGACGGAATCCGCCGTTTTCCCAAGCCGCTGTGCCAGGTAATCCTTCACGATGGAGCCCATGACTTGCTGCGGAGACTTGGAGGTGCTGATGTATGGCAGGATGTACGATCCGTGGGTTTTCTCAGCGTAGCAAATCCAGCCTGGGTTGGGTGGGGTTTTTTTTGGAGGAAAACATAACCAATATATCTATTATCTATTTGTGGTAGCCGAATTTTGCTATTCAAAAGGCTTTTTAATGGCTGCATCGATCGACATGCAGTTTTCGCCAAAAGATTCTTTAAAATACTCTCCAGATCATGACGCCCTTGGTTTTTTCAGTTTTGATACCATTTTGCTGCAAAAAGCTAAATTTCTTTATTTCGCCGATCGCTTTTGTAAGTCGAAGCTTCTGTCTCTGTAATTTTAGAAAACCCAGCGCGGAAGTGATATTTCGCGAGGCGCATTTTGTTTTGAGAGTATAGATCTAGATAGGCCTGCCTATAGACCTTCTAATTTGTTGCATCTCTCAAGATTTATTGCTCCATTTCAGTAAAGTGTAAATATAGTAGGCCAATGACTTTCAGTTGATATTAATTCACCGATCATTCCTTTCATCGAAAGGGGGCCCAGCTAGTATATATATATATATCACAGTGTGAGAGAAATCACAAACTTCACGATAGAACTGTTTAATACAAAATCTAGGAATCTTAAACTTTGGAGACCAATTGAGCTGATCAGTCCAAAATTTTGTGAACTTTTCGTGGGCTATATATACAGATTTGGAAAAATACACTTATTCAATTGCAGATTAGTACACATGGTAGAATGACTCACCATTGAAAGGACACTTATGGAAGCTGATGAAGCAAATCAAAATTACAGATTTCCGCACATTTACAGAAAATTTCCATCCCTGATACAGTTAATGGAGCTAATTATGGACAACACAAGATGAACAAAGTAGCAAGTGTATGAAAAATAAAATATGTCAATTCTAGACTCAGCAAGCAAGTTATGTAGCCTAAATATAAACGTCATTTGTATAACAATAAATGGAAAGATCACTGCAAAAAAAATTATCTTTGTCACCAGCATTTCACAAAAGCAGACTAGCAAAATCAAAATTAAAATAGACCACTAAAAATGAATTCCAAACATAGAACTTGGTGGGCGGTTGGCGGGTGCTCTGGTGTGGTCTGCTCCTTCTTTGTTATCAAATATCTATCGTCCTTATCTCCCCTCCCTCTTTTTTTGTGTATGTTACTCTCTTGTAACACCTCTAATCTTCATCACTTGTATGACCTTATTGTGTTGCAAGTTCCGTAAAACTCTTACTAAAACTAAAACATGAACTTGAATACAACAAGGACTACAACAGGCTTCCTAAAAAGCTTGTGCCAGAATTGAAAAATATGTACTAGAGGAATGCTCGAAGAGGAAGCACTTTCAGAAGAACTTTACCAAACTGCCACAGAATTACCTGGACATGCAGAGGCAAGCATTGGCAGGGATTTTTTATCTGTCTCCAAGGCTTGATATCGTCTGATGAACTCATGACAGCTCTCGATGAGACTGAAGTTGCGTGCGAATGTGGTGTCAAACACATAGTGCACCCCTGAGAGAACAAAGATCGTTGAATGATATCATGTGGTTGTTTATTTCTGCTACCATAATACAGGGATGCTACAGAGATTTTGCGAAAATACCTGAAAATTTGCAGATAAAAAGACAGTTATTAAAAATTAATACGTGGTTAAACAGAAAACACATATATAGGTGTACTTAGAATATATAAACTGTTCCTCAAGTGAAAATAACAGAGATGATTGGGGGGGGGGGGGGGGGGGGGGGACGGACCTCATGAGGTCAAGTAACAATGATTTCTTTTAACCAGACACAAAGGTTTTTAGAAAAGAACTTGACAGCATCTATGGCACAAACTTGTGACATAATAGTGAATGTTGATTTTGTAGACTGTGGGTGTTGGTCACCTTTCAACGCAGTTAAACTTGAAGGCAAACAAAGGCGTAATTACCTCTTTCTCATATAATCTGAGAGAAAATCGGGCTTCAACCAAGCCTGAATGCGCTTCACAATCAGACCAAAAAAAAAATAAGTGAACACCTAAAACTGCCTAAGAAATAACCCAAATAAACCTGTATTTCAACCGTAGGACGTTACATCAAAGTCACTTGAAAGACATTATCGTAGCAAAGTATTTTTCAGCGACTGCTCGAGAAATACTATTCTACAGGGGAAACCGGTTCTTGACAACACTTTCTGCATTGTCTCAACACCAGCAAACAACTGAATATTATTATGAAAGTCTGATGACAAACCTAGCCGTTTGAAAAAAGCTGTTAGTTTTTTTCCTGCTGTTTCGGAAGACAACTTGAACTTTGCCGCAAGGGAAGCCCTGGCTTGCGGGGACACCGACACAACGACCACTTTCTCTTGGCTCGGGTCTCCAGTCTGAAACAAACCAGTTGGAAATTAAAGAAAGTTACAATTGAGGTTTTTTTCAAACTTCAGTGATATGATTCATGGATTGATTGAGTAACACTGTCGAAAGGAAGTAGAACTTGTAAACAAACCTGACCTCAATCTCTGAGCGCCAATATCGATCGAAACTCCGCGAAATTCTTGCAAAAATCGTTGTTTTGTTGTCGCTACGTAGGCTAGATATAAGGGTAAACAACACGGAGCCTGGTATAATAAAAAGGCCCTTCAAAGAAAGATATTCAACTAAATTTACGAAATTCTTGCATAAATGTGTGCAAGGGTGATATCGCTACAATGTTGTGTTGATTCCTATGGATTATAAGGACTTGTAGAGCTGATAAAATGCGGTAAGTCGAAATTTTCGAAGAGCTGTTGCGCAATTTTTTTTTCTCATTTGTTTTTGTCTGAAGGAAAATGCAAAACAAACAGATTATAGGTCATCGTTATTGATATATACAGATTCCTCTATTGATTCCCATCGTTTTGGTATATGACAATACCTATTAGAGTAACTTAGAGCTTCACAGTAATGCATTAAATAGATGCACCCCAGGTCTAAAACTGAACAGGGAAAAATAATTCTATCCAGAGCCTGAAAAAATCATGGACGGAATCAGTTAAAGCTCTCAAAGTCCTGATTGCCGAATCCGGCACTATTCTGGGAAAATCAGGGAAGTTTGCAAGCCTGTGATACACATCAAGTTAAAAAAATACTTGACACTGACAATAATAACTCAAATCTGGCTTCCGAAATTTCAGACAAATGAAAAAAGGCGCCCCCTTTTTCTGCATCTTTCCCCATAACCCTAGCCCAAACCCTCTTACCTATTTCATAATGGTCGCTCATAGTGAAATTCCTCCAAAGAGTTCACAAACACACCAGAGACAAACAAAAGGGAAGGATTTCAGTAACGAGCGACCACTATGAAACAGAGGTTTGGGGGTAGGGGTAATTTTAAGGGTAAGGGTAGGGTAGGGTTAGGGTTAGGTCTCTTCTATATTATGTTTGTTGGGGTGCTTGCTCGTCACGGAAGTCCTGTGGGTAGTTGGCGAGTGTTCTGGTGTGGTTTGCTTCTTCTTTTCTATCAAACATCTACCGTCTTTATCTCCCCTCCTTCATTTTTGTGTTTGTTACTCTCTAGTAACACCTCTAATCTTCCGCACTTTTATTTGACCTTTCTTATGTGTTGCAAGTGCTGTAAAACACTTACTAAAACAAAACAAAAGTCCTTCTGAATAGAGGGTTAGGGTTTGGGGTAGGGATAGGGTCAGGCTTAGGTTTCTATAATAGTGTTGTTTTCGCTGGGGAGGTCGCTCGCTATGTACAGAAGTCTCTCCAACAACCCCACACCATGTCTCCACAACTGTCACTCACCTCTGCGTGCGCGGCGTTCTCGTGCAGCACTCGGTACAGCTCGTCCTGACTCTGCTGCGAGATGAGCACACTCTCGGCAGACGTGATACAGCCGCTGCAGGCCAGGCAGTCGTTCAGAGTAATCTTCGCCTTTTTCAGTTTCACCTCTTCACCGCTCTACCGTGGACAAAATAATTTAATTAAAAGGTCGAACTTTTTGGGGGGTTTGGATGGAGCTTTCAGAACAACACAAGTCAAAATGTTATTAGAGTTGAAGACATTTCAGAAATTTAAACTTTGGTCTCTGAATTTTAATTATTTTTTAAAGAAGAAAAAAAAACTATCATAGGCAATACCCTACAGTTCAAAGTTTCAGCAGCTAGCTGAATATCTTCAACACAGTGATGAAAACCTTAATCATAAACCTATCTAGCGTGAATCAGATGGCGACCCTTTTAGCAGACATGGTGGATAAGTAGCTTTTATTTTTACTCCACCAAGACAAAGCCACAAGCACAAGCACATGATGATACACACACACACGATTCATAAAATTCCTCTGCCATAGAGAGGTATATATGTGTGAGGCAGCGTGGTGGAATCAGGCTCTCAGCAATTTTTGGGCATACAGAGTTATTGGTATCATCTTAAAGCTTGTTCACTTGTCTTTATTTGGATGAAAACAATATCCCTTTATCTTGAATACAAGTCGAAATATTTGCAAATGAAGGAGGTGGGGGTCACCTGTTTTCAGAGGTAAAATTAGTGAGAAAATGGCTGCCAAAGATTAGTTTTTCCTTAGCTTAAGAGTACGTGGAAACTGAAAATTTACATTTTTTGTTCATTAAATCATCGTTTTGCAGAAACCTCCACACAGAAATCAGTTTTTAATTGGGCATGAAAGGTGTTGAGCCAAAAAACAAAAAATTGATAAAAATTCACAAACCTGCGGAAAAATGCAAGTTTCTTTACTTTGATTATTTGGACGAGAGCCTGATTCCACCACGCTGCCTCACATATTTTTTTCTGAATACATATCATAAATCTTTTAATATAATGATGATATACTATATTGACTATATTTCTATACATCCTGATTCTATTGAAAAGTCAAAATTTCACCGAAACAAAAATCCTGGATACACATGAAAAGTTAAAAATCTAGATCTAGTGGTATTAATTTTTAAAGAGAGTTTACCTGAGATATTTCAGTGTAAGAGCCATCGTCCTCCACACGAATTTTCCCAACCTTTCCTGGCGTTCTATCAATCTGTACTGGCTTTATGCATTCCTGAAAAAGACAAAGTAGAATAGGACTGAAATCAAGTGAAAAGTGAAAAAGACAAAGTAGAATAGGACTGAAATCAAGTGAAAAGTGAAATCACTTTAAACTAGATCTAGATTTCATAATTTTCCGAAACATTTCCAGTCTTGTTCACCATTATATTATATTATATTATACTATATTATATTATATTATATTATATTATATTATATTATATTATATTATATTATATTACGAGGGCTGTCCCACGGAAAACCGGAAAAGGTCCGTAAAAGCAAAAATCTTTGTCCTATTATAATAAAACTGTAACACATCATACCTCAACATGTGCTTTATTTCTCAATGTAATCACCATACCGCTGGACACATTTTTCCCATCGCTGGATCTGGGAGAAGATACCCTCCCTGAAGAATTTTTCGTCAAGGGATTTCAATCAATCGTTCACGACTTCCACGAGGTCTTCGTCGTCGGTGAATCGCTGTCCAGAAATATGGCGTTTCATTGGTTCAAAAAGGTGATAATCTGACAGGGCCAAGTCAGGACTGTGAGGGGGGTGTAGTAGAACTTCCTAGCCGAACCTTTGGAACCAGTCTTTCGTGACGTTTGCGGTGTGTAGCGTTGTGCTGCCATGCTGCAAAATGACCCCGCTGGTCTTTTTCGGCCCCAACCCATCAAGCAGAGACCTTTCAATAGTGCAGCTCATCAAACTCTATCCTATAGACAGTTGACTTTGAAATGTTTAGCGACTCGCAAATTTCGCGAATTTTTAGGCGCCTGTCTGTTTGATAAAGTTCGTTAACGCGACTCTTGTTGTCCTCAGTCTGGGCAGAAAAACAAGATCCTGGGTAAATTTTGTCATCGATATCAGAGTGCCCGGCTTTGAACTTACTACATCACTCATATACCTGTGACTTTGCCATTACTTTCTCCCCATAAACTGACTTTATTTCAGTGTGTATTTCTAGAGGTTTGAGACCTTTTGCGGTCAGAAACCGAATAACAGACTTCACTTCTACCCTTGACCAATTTTCCAAGGGGGTAGCCATCTTTTGAGAACTGCTGTGCTCGTTTGGTTTGTGCGATTCTCATGGTGCTCAATCGGGAAATTTCTAAATGATTGTTTTACAAGTGTGCGTTTACAGAATGTGAAAATATTGAATAGTTTTCAAATTACAGCCGAATTCCGTTTTTCCGTGGGACAGCCCTCGTATATTATAAAAGAACAAACTTAAAAATTCAAAACACTCACACAGTTATCGTTTTCATAAAATTCTACTTTGAAATTGACTAAGGAAAAAAACATGGGGTTTATTCATGGATTCATTGCAAATCACCTAAAATTCAAGATCTTAGAGTTGAAAGTTTTAAAGTCATTCATTTTAATTTTAGCCCTATGGATCTTCTTTAACTTCCGCTTTCCTTTTATTTTTAAATGCAAATTTATGCTTCACTGAGAACAAAGATCTGAGAAAACTCATAGTTCAGAAATTCATTTTGTAAAAATGTAGGCTAAAACAATTTTGGGTTATATTTGTTGTTTCGTTCGTTAAAGTCCAAAGCTGAATGCCAGAGACCCTGAATTGCCAGGTAATCGTTGAGTAGTAAATCAAAATTCAAGCAAAGAATGGCCTTTTTTCGGCAGTTCCCACCCCCAATTATTATTATTATTCGCCGGTTTGGGCCCCATTTTCTTATAAATATTTGATCATAAATTTGATGTTCTGCAGATATAGGTTGCATCCCTGTTCTTTGTGTTGCCAATTTGGTCATCAAGACTTCCGGATTTCTTCTCTGGATGTAAACAAATGGGAGGTGGACTTAGAACTACAAGATCAAATGCGACTACACGCAGGGCGTAAACCGGGGCTACGATTGGCTGAACTTGAGGGGGTACCTGTACTCAGGGAATTCCCGGTTTCGGTTTCACGCTTTTGACAGTCTTCTCACAGCGGGTTGAGTGCTCATGGAAGAAGAAGAAGAAGAAGAAGAAGAAGAAGAAGAAGAAGAAGAAGAAGAAGAGGAAGAAAAAGAAGAAGGAGAATTGAGGAGGAGGAAGCTAGATGGAGGAGGAGAAATGAAGAAGAAGAAGAATGAGGAGGAGGAGATGAAGAAGAAGAAAAATGAGGAGGAGGAGAAGGAGACCATGAAGAAGAAGGAGGAGGAGGAGATCATGAAGAAGGAGGAGGAGGAAGAGGAAAACAAGAAGAGGAGAATGAAGAAATGGAAGGAGAAGAAGAAGAAAGAATCTAGATCTAGACTCACTCTAGATCTAGACTAGATCTAGATTAGTAGTAATACATTATATTTATAAAAAATATGGGACTTTTTCGTTTGTTACCCTACCTTGAGAGAGAAAGAGAGAGAGAGAGAGAGAGAGAGAGAGAGGAAGAGAGAGAGAGAGAGAGAGAGAGAGAGATGGGGGGGGTGAGAGTGACAGGGGGGGTAAGAGTGACAGGGAGGGTGTCGTCGAGAGCGCCAAGAGTAGCCTACCGTATGCCTTGTTGTTTTCATGGGTCACAGGTTACATGTTCAGCCAATCGTAGCCCAGTTTACACCCTGCGTGTAGTCGAATGTTACGAGATCGGCGCTTTTTCTGTAGTTCCCACCCCGCAATTTTGTTATTCGCGGGTTTAGGCCCCAAGACCCCTGATTTTACCATATTTGATGTTTTGCAGTTGTTAGTTTGATATCTTAGCTCGCCGCGCATGAAACATAGATCTAGAAATCTAGATTTATATATATATATATATGAGCATTTGCCAAAAGGTGGGATACCAGGGTGTGACAAATGAGGTCCAAAATCAACTTTATGTAATAATTCTTTAATCACCCATATTATATAGCCTAATGATTGCTCTTTCAGGCTCAGTAACTGCCAAAGCTGTATATGCAATGGTTTTGGTGTAATTCTGACTTGAATGACGGAAATAGCAAAAAGTTCGTTCATAACAATGACGACACAAATTTATGAATACTCAAAGTTCATTTCTTCAGCTAGGCTGATGTTATATTTTGAGACATAGCAAATAACTTCCAAAAATACAAAAAATTGACAATTTATAAAAATCTTTATTAATTTTTGATAAAATTACTTTTTTGTGTCATAATAGTTATGAACGAACAATAAGTGACCAAAATACTATCGATTATATCAAGTTTCATTGACTAGAATTGTCTAAAATAACACTCTGGTCTAATTATAGTCAAGTGATAAATGGAAGACCATTGAACAGCTATTTTTAAACGCAAACTGGTCTTAGGGCATATTATGCATAAATTTTAAGTTCGTTCATAACTATTATGACAAATTTTACTTTTGGCCCCTGAAATTTACTTATATTGT
>NW_004798122.1:203653-204706 GCF_000002075.1 Aplysia californica | reverse complement strand
AGTCTTGCTACAGGCTACTTCATTTGGGGTCCAACTACTCATAGTGACTCTCGAATCTAGATAAAGATATATCTCTAGTCTAGATCTAGATATCTAGATCTAGGATCTAGATCTAGATCTAGATCTAGAAATCTAGATATAGATCTAAATATTATATTTTACGCGTATATTTTAGAATCTAGAATCTAGTTCTAGGCTCAAATAAGGGGGTGGGAACTGCCGAAAAAGCACCACAATGTCCACAAAGTCACCCTTTTGACATCATGCACATCTAGATCTAGATCTAGATATTTAAACTGCATGTCATGATTATCACTTTTTTCCTTCTTACCTGAGATGGTGTAATGAAGTCATCTAAATCAGTAAGTTGCAAAGCTCCAGAGAATTGTGAAGCCATCGCAAGGCAAGGAGAAGATCTTGGCCTTGGCCCACGAAACCTTTCTTGACCTAGCCTAGCTTGGCTGGATATTGTACGAAGAGGTCCAGAAACTTGTTTATTTAGGTTTCTTGATCTATTAACTGGCATTTATTTTTCAAATTTTGTTAATAAAAGCAGTGTCACTCTGTCACTCTCACTCACTCATTCGACTAAGTCGACTCACTCTTCACATTTGAGAGTTCAGAACAGTGTTTCCAGTTTTCTGGTTTCCAAGCGGGCCCCTTTTCGGCAGTTATCGGTTGCCAGGAGGTCGCTGAGAAGAGGGCAAGAGAAACCCAAGGCTTGCTTCGGCCAATTTTTAGTTAACTTACGCCAGCATTCGAATCTTTTCGTCTTTGTGCAGAGGCAAAAATCCTACTCTCGAGTATGTATTTTTGAAAGGATTAAAAAATTCGGTTTAAGTAAAGTATGATTATGTGCACGCGTTATCTTTGTTCTGGCAGATTATTACAAATCAGACGGTATACATTCATATACTTCGTCGGTGTTATCACAAACGGCTACACATGCGGAAAAGCAAATTTTACAGAAAGGACACAAAAATTATAATAATTGTTAAAACGCGCAGCGTATTCTTACTTATTTCTGCTCTCTCTCTCTCTCTCTCTCTCTCT
>NW_004798122.1:198738-200624 GCF_000002075.1 Aplysia californica | reverse complement strand
ATTCTCCATCGTCCCTTCCTAAGGCCCGCCCCTCCTCTTTCATCCCAGCCCCATCTCCTCTTCCATGCGTGCATTCTCCCACCCCGCCCACCTCACAACGTGGCCCAGCCCGATAAAATTCTATAAAAAGAAACGCCACAGTTCGTGATTTAGCCCACACTCGGTGGCCATATTTGATCCCCAACGCGGCATACTGCTCGCGGCGCCGTGAAGAGAGAGAGGAGGCTCCATTAGTTCTAAGATCCTTGGCTTCACCCATAAACTTTCTCTTTCTCGTCACCTTTGACCTACTATAAGGTCGCAGGGTCAGCGATTTCTGGGAAAACGCCCGATGCGATTTGTTTAGGGTTTGACCGTAGGTTTTTTCTTTTTGTTTACTGTTGGCAAAAAAGCCATGGGAATTATCTTATGTTGTACCCTTCAATAATATCTGTCAGCTTAACATTTTGTTGTTTTTTACCCCCACAAAATGAATATTTCCCATTGTTCCCAACCTCAATCTAGAATCTAGAGTCTAGTCTAGTCTAGTCTAGATCTAGTTGTTTACTTTCAATTTCACATTCAGTTTCGGTTTCATAGCCAAGTTTTCACTTCTCTTCTTCGTCACTTAGATTCTAGAATCTAGATCTAGATTTTTTAGATCTACTTCTTTACTTTGTCAAGTAAAGTCAGACCTCGACAGACACTGAACGACAGCACCCGTGAAATTCGAGAAGCCGTCGGCCTACCTAGCCTGATATTCAATCGTCAACAACTCTCAGGTTGTATTAATAATCTAGATTTACTTTTTACTTGTTCGTCTTCTGTTGCTGTTAAGCGTCGAGGGGAGATGTAGTTTCTTATGGTAGCCTAGGCTAACTTTGCAGCTTCTTCCATTAGGATGTTAAAATATCTCAGAGTTCCCTTGACTCTCTCTATCCATCTTTTGCATGGCCTGCATGGTTCTTTCTTTATGTTATAGCCCGAGTAGATCTATTTGGTGTTAAAATATGTGCTCTCCAGGCTGGTTGGGAATGTGACGTGTCTTTCTCTGACATGCAAGGAGGACTGTGCCAACATATTTATAGGTCTATTCTAGATCTAAGTTGTTCTTATTTCATTATTTCTCTGTCCGTCCATGCTCTTCTCCGTCTTCTTGTGATGTTAAAGCATTTTGCGGAGGCATTTAATTTAATCTCACATACAGTGGTTTTACTTTCATGGGCTTACTTATTGTAGATCTAGATCCAGCCTGTTGGTTATAGATCTAAATATGAAAGTGATTTTGCTGCGTTTTTGTCCATGGTAGTGTATTGAAGAGATTGAAGGCCGGTGAGAGCTGATGAATGACTGTGTTAGATTCTAGCTTTTTAGTTTTAGTTTTAGACTCTAGATCTAGATCTAGATCTAGATTAGTTTGCGTTTTTCTATTTCTCTGTCTGTGGATCAGTTTTCAGAAGAAAAAAATAATGACAAGGTCCCAGACAGCATGACTTCCTCGGCTGACTGTGCGGCATTGAGTCGACAAGGCGGACAAGCAGATTACGATGTCTAACTGACGTAGGGCCGACGTCCAATAACGAGTCAGCTGTTGCCGACCCATTGCCGATACTCCGTTTTTAGGCGTTGTCCGACAGTCAGCCGACAAAGCGACGTTCACACATCAAATCGACGTCAGCTCGAAGGCGGTCACGTTAGATTAAAGGGACATCATTTTATAAGTTCCTATTTTTATTTGAAATATTCGTGGATTATGTCCCGTTATAATACCCTCCCCAAAGTCTGTTCTCACTTTTGTTGAGAGCTGGTGCACGGTTAGCTCTCTCTCTCTCTCTCTCTCTCTCTCTCTCTCTCTCTCTCTCTCTCTCTCTGTCTCTCTCTCTCTCTCTCTCTCTCTCTCTCTCTCT
>NW_004798122.1:195996-197465 GCF_000002075.1 Aplysia californica | reverse complement strand
GCGGGGGAGTGGTGGCTTTGCATTAATAAAAGATTTTTTAAAAGATTCTGTGAGTGTGAGAGGATCGAGGACAATATAAATGATTACTCTGAGAAATAATAGAAGAGCATAATTCCGTGTCAGTAAAAATGTTACGTAGTTATACACACATATATCATGAATCTCTGTCTGCCAGGACGTGAAAGGCCTACAAATACAAATTGTAGTTCTCTTTCTTTGCTTTAATAGAAGTTTTACGGCGCTGGCAACTGCATAAGGTCATATGAGCATCAAATGGGTATGGATCATGTCAACCTAGAGAATATACAGGTTATCAGATCAATTTCTGGCCTACTTAAGCTCCTTGACCTGTTTTAGTTGTTTTACTGTTGATCGACATGAATATTCAGGACATTATATATACCGGTAGTATTATAGATCTATATAGGCCAGGCCTATGTTTCGCTAACTTTCATCAGCTCTGTTTTTTATTCATTCTTCTTATATTGAATGATCATCTTCATAATAATAATAGTAATAACAATAATAATAGTAATAATAATATGTCGCTATATGTGGATCCAAATGTAAGGCTGTGTGGTGAAATCAGGCGCTTGTCAGACTCGCATTTTAACACCAGTTTGGACACTTTTATTGAATGTCTTTTTACTTTTTACAAAAAGAGTTTCATATCCTACCACTGGAACAGGCTCGACCATCCTTCTTATTAAAGAACTTGAGTAATGAAAAATGTTGTGTCTTCGACCTAGGCAATTGTGCTGTTGTGACTGTCTGAGCACTTTAAAATCCTTACTTGGAGCAAGTATAGTGCTTTGCGAGTGTCCAAAACTAAATTAAAAAATGGATTTTTGTTAACCATGAATGAACTCTTTCCCCCATAATTCCTGATTACGCAAAAGGAATTACCCCGCCCCGCCCCCCCCTTCCTTTTTATTCTATGTATTGCAACTTATCCCCCAATAAATAAAGAAGGAAGTAAAAACCATGTGCCCCTAAACTGCAAGATCTGCCTGCAATAGTTACCCACAGACAAATGGATTGTTTACAAGACTTGTCTCTCGTCGTATCATTTTTTAAATCTCTCAACAGGCTTGCACCACACTACATCTCAAGTGGTATTCTTGCATACACACCAACGAGGCAACCAAGATCAGATTCAGATTAAACTAGATTCTATTTTAGTTGAACCAACTTGCCGTTATAAATCGTATGGCCAGCACTTTTTTTTCACTTTGGGCTTTGGGCCTAATATCTGGAACCTGTTACCCCAGAAGATATGGGAAGCTGTTAAAGTTATTAGAATATTATAACCTAATTAAGAAAAGACTGAAACGCCATGTATTTACACAGGCCTATAGATTTATACATGTAGTAGAAGGCTGCTTTGTCTCTAAATTAATTTTTATCACTACTGCTGCTTGAGAGAGAGAGAGAGAGAGAGAGAGAGAGAGAGAGAGAGAGAGAGAGAG
>NW_004798122.1:189890-194910 GCF_000002075.1 Aplysia californica | reverse complement strand
TGCCTCTCTCTCTCTCTCTCTCTCTCTCTCTCTCTCTCTCCCCCCTCTCTCCTTAAGGGTGTAGCGATAGCACGATTGATATTGGATTGGATTGCAGATGGGTTGACCTTGGTTCAAGTCAAGTCTCCACTGCTCCATTCTTGTACTTGGATTTTACTTGGGAAGTTTTCAAAACCTGGCTTGGCCCTGTCGGACATGGGAGTTGAATTAGTAGATGTGTTACCTCATAAATGACTTTATCGTGTTGATATCGAGTGTTACACCCCCACATCACCATCTAAATATCTCCCTTAGCCTTCCATTCTACTACATCACCTTTCTCCCTTCCACCCCACTACTTCATCTAAATTTCTCCCTTCCATCCCATTACTTCATCTAAACTTCTCTCTTCCACCCCACTACTTCATCTAAATTTCTCCCTTCCATCCCATTACTTCATCTAAATTTCTCCCTTCCATCCCACTACTTCACCTAAATTTCTCCCTTCCATCCCACTACTTCACCTAAATTTCTCCCGTCCACAGCACCACATCGTTTCAATCTCTCCCTTCCATCTCTTTTACATTTAACGTATCATGTGTGCTCATGTGTGGTTGTCTGCCCTATCGTCCCTTCCACAGATACATCATCATTGCCTTTCTCACCCTGGGTCAGGATATAGACCACGAACAAACACTTTCCACCTTTCCCTATCCTGGGCTAGTCGCTTGATGTCACTCCACGTCTTCCCACTTTTCTGTACATCAATTTCCGTGACTCTTTTCTAGGTTCCACGTGGTCTTCCCCTTGATCTTTTACCATGTGGGTTCCAATCTAACCCTTTCCTTGTTATGCAGCTTCTTGACTTCCTGAAAGTGTGTCCAATCCATCACCAACGTCTTCCTCCCACCTCATCTCTGACGGGGCTCTGTTTCGTTCTTCTTAATACTTTCTCGTTGGTGATCCTGTCTGTCTACTTGATCCTCAGTAGCTTCCTCAGACACTTGTTTAAGAAAACATGGATCCTCTTTATGCACGTCTGGGATGCGTTCGCCATGGGGTCACTGTATACCATTTCTGTGTCCTCTGGTGGTTTCCTTTATCAGCCTGTCGATTGCCAAGATAAAGAGGACAGATGATAGCAAACATCCCTGTCTCACACCGGTCTTGATGTCAAAGCTGTCAGTGAGCTGGCCATCATGTGTAACCCTGCAACTTATCCCTTCGTACATGCTCCCGATGAGGTTCACCAACTTCTGAGGGATTCCGTGATGTCTTATTATCTTCCCCAGTGTTGCTCGGTCTATGCTGTCAAAGGCTTTCTCATAGTCAAGAAAGATGACGAACAACTGGGAGTTCCACTCCAGGGACTGTTCCACTATGATCCTCAGTGTAGCAATCTGGTCCGTGGTTGACCGATTTTTTCCGAAAACCAGCCTGTTCATCCTGAAGTCTTGGAACTGTTGCAGACTTGATTCTCTCCAGAATTATTCTGTTGAAGACCTTTCCTGGTATTGAGAAGAGTGATTCCTCGGTAGTTGCGGAGATCCCCCTTCTTTCCAATTCTTTGGGAACTTGCTCTCATTCCAGATCCTGGTAAACAATAGGAGAAGGAGGTCTGCCGTCACATTGGCATCTGTTTGTAGGGCCTCGGGTGGAATCTGATCAGGACCGGCCGCTTTACCGTTGTTCAGCTTCTTAATGGCATCCATAATCTCTTGTGTCGATGGGGCATCACAGCAGATTGGTAGCTCATTTCTTGCTGGCAGGATGTTTGGCGGGTTACTTGGTGGCGGTGGTTTCAGGAGACTGTTGAAATGCTCTACCCATCGTCTTGACTGAGCTTCCTTTCCAAAAATGTTTTTTCCCTCTTGGTCCTTTACTGTTACTTCTGGTTTCCCATATTTTCCAGAGAGAGTCTTTGTAGTCTGGTAAAGGATTCGCATGTTCCCTCCTGCTGCTGCCTCCTCTGCCCTCTCTGCCAGCCTGTTCATGAATTCCTCCTTGTCTTTTCTCAGTGATCTCTTTACATCTTTAGCTGCTGTCCTGTACTGCTCCAATGCATCTGCTTTTGATCCCCTTATTCTACTTGCATTTGTCTCTGCTTTCAATTGTCTTCTAATGCTATTCAAATCCAATGACCGTTGGCTAATCCATTCCTTGTGCTCCAATTTCTTCTCACCGAGTATTTCTTTACATTTTGAAGTAAAGACTTCTTTGACCTTGGTCCAGTGCATCTCCACCTCCATGTCCTCCTCATCAAGATCCGCCAAGGGTTGAAATCTGTTCCTCAACTGCAGTTGAAACTCCTGTTTCTTGTGTCCATCTAAAAGACTTACTTGGAACTTCATTCTTTTGGTTCCTGTTCTGGTTCCATGCTTTTTGAGACGAAGCTTGAGTTTTGCCAACAGCAGATGATAATCCGATCCAACGTCTGCCCCTCTCTGTACTTTGACATCTTCCAGTGAACGCCTGAACCTACGAGAGATACAAAAATGATCGATCTGGTTCTCCGTCATTCCATCCGATGATACCCAAGTAGCCTTGTGGATCCTTTTATGGGGAAAAACAGAGCTTCCGATGACAAGACTGTTGAAAGCACAGATATTTCCAGATCGCTCACCATTCTCATTCATTTGTTCCAGGCCGTGCTGTCCCATGGTTCCCTCGTAACCTACGTTGTCCTGAACAATCTTGGCATTAGCATCTCCCATTATGATGTTGACATCTTTCCTTGGTAGTTTGTCGATGACCCCCTGGAGCTGGCTGTAAAAAGCATCCGTGTTTTCATCCGAAGCATCGTTTGTTGGGGCGTAGGTCTGTACTATGTTCATTTTTTATTGCTCTTACTTCTGGTAGTGAAAGAAGCCATGATGATCCTCCCCCCCCCCCTGTGGTCCCATCCCCAAAGTGACTTCTGCGCATACTTACTCAAAATAATTCCAACTCCCTCCGCATGGTGCTTGTCTTCCCTCCCAGAATATAATGTTTGTTCCTCCGAGCTGAGCTACTTCTGTCCAGACTGTATCCAATATGTTTCGCTGACTCCTAGTATGTGCAGCTTGTATCTTTTCATCTCTTTTGTCATTTGAGAACTCTTTCCTGCTTCATACATGGTGCGAACATTCCACGACGCAATCCGGAGAGAATTGTTCGACAGAGAAGGTTTCGGGTCAGAAGAGTCCTTTCGGCTTTGTCCGCTGTCCTTCATTGTTCCTGCTGATGCAGAAGCTCCTTTGTCTTCCAAGATGGAAAAATTATAAGGCGTGTTTGTTCGTGTTTCTATAACTTTCCTTTTTTCTGGATCGGGTAGTTGGCCCTCCGCAAACTGTCACTTTTCGGGTGGCCAGACCTATGCACCTTTAGTCGCCTCTTACGACACGCAGTATCACGGCAGGTGTATTCTTTACTCCCACATAGTAAAACTATGCCCCCCCACCTGCAGGGGCATTCCACAGCTACAAGAGCCCTCAAATGTCCCAAAACAAATATTGTTTATACCAGTACTTCTGACAAGTCAGAAATAAGTATAAATGGGAAAAAAACTGCTGGTAGAAAAAAGTTGAGTAATTATTGCTTTAAATTAGTGCCTCCATAACTTTACTGATACTGTGGTAACATCTATTGGAAAAGTGCCGTTCGTGATTGAATATTGTTTTAGTGGGCACTAGTTTTACATTCCTCGAAACACAAACATGAAATAAACCATGGTTCTTGTTAAAAAAAAAAGACTTCCTGTAGCATGAGGTATAAATACATTATCAACATTGACTTTTGCCTAATCTGTATTTTTTTGTCTTTAAAAATTCCAGCTGCAGTTAGACCGAGACAGCTTTCACGACTTTGAGGTGCATGTTGAGGGAGAAACGTTTAGATGTCATCGCTTTATCCTGAGCTCCTGCTCTCATTTTTTTCGCGGCCTCTTCAACTCAGGAATGAAAGAAAGTGAAACTGACAGCGTGGTTATCGAAGAAATATCAAGCGAGACCTTCAGAGATGTGTACGAGTTCATATACTCTGGTCGGAATGTGGTGAACAGTGAGAATGTGAGCCGTTTATGTTTCGCCGCCAGTCATCTCCTGATAGATGTGCTCATACAAGAATGTGAGTTGTACCTGCAGAAAAATCTCACCCAACACAGATGTGTGGAAGTATTTAACCTTGCTAAAGTCCTCAACTCACAGAAATTGTCTAGTTTATCGTTTGAGATGATGAGAAAGAGGTTTAATTTCATTAGACGCACAGAAGATTTTCTGTCCCTGGATGAATGTGACGTGAAACAACTGGTGGCATGTGAGGATTTGCCCATCGACTCGGAAGACGAGGTTCTTGAAGCACTGCAGGTAAACACTCACCCAGAACTAATATGGATCTTTAGGTATCTTCGTTGGTTTGTTTTAAGTTGTTACACATTACTCTCTGTTTGTCTTTCCTAACTATATGTCAGGACTTTTGCAACTGGGGTACTGGATTTTGCAGTCTGCAGCTAGATGAAGAGAATTCAGAAGTCAAAGTATTCCAATAAAAAGCAATATGAGAAAAGGCCAAAACAAGCACTTGAGTAGATCACGTTGTATTATTAGGAACAGGAGAGGCCTCTTCAACAAAGGTTTAACCCAGAGATGTCGGCTCACGGTCAAGAGTTGTACTGAATGAACACACATATGGAGTCCGTGGGAAAATCAGGACTTGCAACAAACTGAAAATCGTGAGGGTATCAATTTTGAACTCTTGTTGTCTCACAACTATTTCTGTTCAACTGCTGGTTGGTTATTGTTGTTAGATTTCTTGTTAGATTTCCTTTTCTACAAACATAACAATAAAACTCCAATCAAACAAATATGAAGTTTTGAGCCCACAAGCTTTTATAATTGATACCTTCACAATTTTCAGTTAGTGACCCGTTTTTCCAGTGGACCCCTCAAATTGAACCTAAGTATAGGCCTTCTTATCTTGGTGGACTCTGATCAGCAGATAATGTATAGAACTAGGAAGATAAAATGTCTGGTGGTTTGCTTTGCATATATATACAATATATATA
>NW_004798122.1:187271-188982 GCF_000002075.1 Aplysia californica | reverse complement strand
TCAAATTTTTGTTTTTTGGCTCATCACCTTTCATGCCCATTAAAGAACTCATTTCTGTGTAGCTTTTTCTGAAAAACGTTTATTAAAGGCACACAAATGGAAATTTTCAGTTACCACGGACTCTTAAGCTAAGGAAATAACTAATCTTTGGCGGCCATTTTATCACTAATTTTTCCTCTGAGAACAGGTGACCCCCACCTCCTTCATTCGCAAATATCTGAACTTGTATTCAAGATAAATGGATATCTTTTCATCTAAATAAAGACAAGTGAACAAGCTTTAAGATGATACCCATAACTCTACATGCTCAAAAAATTGACGAGAGCCTGATTCCACCACGCTGCATCACATATGTTTTGAAGTTGATGTACAATGCAATATAACAATTATCATTCCTATTGCACAATACATTTCATGAGAATGGCTTTAAAAGTTGGATAAAGACTCCGTGACCATTGACTGATGACCTAGACTCAAAATCAAAGTAGAGCTCGTCACTGTAGAAACAACTTCAAAACTGTTCCATTACATCTGTAGACTTTGGAAATTCAGCCTTTGGCTTAAAAAGACAATTAATCTTGAAATATGAATGAACTGCCAAAAATTAGTAAACATTCTGAGAAAACTGTTTTACGAAATTTTAAAAATAACCGCACGATTCTAATTTTAATTTTCAGAGATGGTGCTTGGTGGACTCTGAGAAAGACTGTCGACTGCAAGCCCTCAGTAACCTGTTACTATCCGCAAGAACATGTCTGGCCAGCAGTTCATGCCTTCAAAATCTACTGGACTTTGATGTGGTTCGGAGTAACAAGGAAGTGACCAGAACTCTTCAGGAGGCTTTAAACTATCACACACTTCCAGGTAGCCGCCATAATTACCTCCCGGCACAAGCCGTGCACAGAGAGGAAAGTACACAGCAGAATGTACTGGTCGTTGTCGAACCTGGCTCAAAAGAAGATGAAGAAGCAGAAAAAGCAGAAGAAGAAAAAGAAGAAAAATCCCGTGTATGTCAAGTTGTTGCTTTTGGAGATTTTATGTTTGGCCTGAACACAAACCACGCAGCCTTTTTGTATGACTTGAAGACGGGGCAGTCTCAGTCACTACCCTCACTTGTCAAACCAGGGGGTGATTACAAATTGGTCTCGCATGGTTTGTATATCTACGCTATTGGGGGTGATGAGTACGACAATATCGAACGATTCCCTGCTCAAGAACACATCGTCAACCCTGGATCGGCCGAGTGGGAGCAAATCGGCAACTTGGTGCAACCAGTGAGGAACACAGCGGTGATGGTGGTCAACAACAGCATCGTCGTCTTTGGTAATGACATGAGTTCAGAGCAGGCCACTGTGGTGCAGCGCTTCAATCTTTTGACCATGCGCTGTAGTCAGTTTCTGGACGAGATGCCTGGCCATGCCGAGTCGGCCGTATGTCTGAGAGACAGAGACAACCACTTCCTGTTGCAACAGGATGGCTCTCTATGGCGTCTTGTGGCATGCAATGACTCGAATCTGCAGGTACTATATTTTTGTGTCACGACACGGTGGAATCGGGTGCCCTTCAATGTTTGAGCACTCAGAATTATTGGTATAATCTTAAAGCTTATTCTTTATCTTGCCTTCAGTTTAAAAAAAAATACCCATCTTACTTGAACAGGAGTAGTTTAGATATTTGGGATTCAAGGAAATAGGAGGTTGCTTGGTTTCAG
>NW_004798122.1:181950-187171 GCF_000002075.1 Aplysia californica | reverse complement strand
TGTGAAGTGTGCTGACAAAATGAGTTACTTCTCGGATCCAAGCCTTATGGAAATAGATACATCACGCTATTAGGTGAAGTTTTTACAATTTATAAGTATGGAATAATAAAAGGCACGTTATGCAAAAAGAATGTGGCATCAATAGAAAATCTACTATATAGGGAAACTTTTCTTTGTCAAGATGGCGAATCTGTCAGTTGAGCTTTTTCAATGGTTGGATGGTAGGCCTATAATGTTAATCATGTAAGCTTTGCACTGATTGGACCAAATAATTTCCATTCAAATGTACCGGCGTCTGAGGTGGAATGTTGAATTTTTTCACCTCTTTTACTCAAATGAAATGAGTTTGATTCCTTTGTGAGAATGTCTTTTATATCTCGCACCGTCTGAGGCATATTCAAAACAGCCTGCCTTGTGTGTTGAGATGGGTACTCTAATAATGACCTTATTAAGTTGTGAATGCCGTAAAACTATTACTAAACTAACTATGTTTCTAACAGACAAACATAAAAATGAACAAACAAACAGTGGGTGGTTGGTGGGTGCTCTGGTGTGGTTTGACTCTTCTTTCCTGTCAAACATCAAATGTCCTAATCTCTCCTCCTTGTTTTTTGTGTATGTTACTCTCTAGTAACACATCTATTCCTCGGCACTTATATGACCTTATTGTGTTGCAAGTGCCATAAAACTCTTACTAAAACTAAAAACTGTTTTGTGTTTGTTACTCTCTTGTAACACGTTTAATGTGTGGCGCTTACTTGTATGAGCTAATTGTGTTGCAAGTGCCATAAAACTCTTACTAAAACTAAACACTGTTTTGTGTTTGTTACTCTCTTGTAACACGTTTAATGTGTGGCGCTTACTTGTATGAGCTAATTGTGTTGCAAGTGCCATAAAACGCCAACTAAAACAAATCAATAAACAAACAAACAAACAAACCACCATCTGGGGCGGTGCCACTGACTGAAGTGTCTTTAGGCCATTCCCAAAGGGGGGACATTAATCATGTTCTTATGCACAGTAGAATTGTAATTATAAATGGGCTTATTCATCAATGTCATGATCATAACTGTGCCTGAACTGATTCCTCTACTTCTTTTGTATGTTTGTCACTCTCTTGTGAACTGCTATTTCCAGGGTGCCTTGATAGTCGAAGCAGACTTTGTGTTGTTGAAGCCAGAGAGGTGAGCAGAGTAAGCCAGATTCCCTGTAAAGACTTCTCTGTTGACACCCACCCCTGGCGCTCATATGACCTTTTGTAGTTGCGAGCACCGTAAAACCCTCTACTATAAAAATAAAAAAAACCTCTACTAAAACCAAACAAACAAACAAAACTGACCGATCGTTATTGTACATATGTGTGTGTCTGTTCAAGGTGTATCCTGGCCACTGACATGGCCAAGCATAACGAGATCCTCAACTCCTTCAAGACCATCATTCCCTACTTTGACTTCAACGACAAGGAACACAAGTCGGTGGTGAGTGAAGATGCCGGTTTTTGTTTTTGGGGGTAGATTCATTGCTGCTGTTACTGCTCTTGTGAGTGAGTATGTGTGTGTTGAGGGGGGGGGGATGCCTTTGTGTGTGAGTACGTGTGGGAAGGGGGATGCCTGTATGTGTGTGTGTGTGTGTGGTGGGGAGGGTGAGGGTGAAGAGAGATGCCTGTGTGTGTGTATGTGTGAGTATTTGTGTGTGTGTGAGTACGTGTTAGGGGGATGCCTGTGTGTGTGTGTGTGGGAGGGGGGGGCAGGGAGGGGGGAGGGAGAGAAGCCTGTATATGTGTGTTTTTTTTGTTTGTATATGTGTGTGCGTGTGTGTATGTGTGTGCGTGTGTGTGTGTTTATTATGTGTATGTGTATGTGTATGAGAGTATTTGAGTCTATGCATACAATTCATTTCCATGTACGTGTTTAAGTTTGTGTGGCCAGTGTCCATCTTTAGCCTACCAGAACCCAGATTGGGTTGAAATGGACTCATAATGTAAACATAAAAATTATGAATTAATTATGTATTAACAAATTGTAATCATTTAATTAATTAATTAATTAATCATGCCTTGTCGTCTGCCCCAGCTGATGATGGTTCTGATGAAAGTCTCGGACATCTCTAACGAAGCGCGACCACTGTCAGTGGCCATGCCCTGGCTGGATTGCTTACTAACCGAGTTTTTTAACCAGGTTTGAACGCTACCCCTCTATTCCACATGGCCTTGGTGTCTTCATCCTGCGGACCGCTGTGCATGTGTGTGTGCGTGTGTGTGGGTGTTTGTGTGTATTGTATGTTTGTATGTATGTATGTATGTGTGTATGTATGTGCTTGCTGGCATGCCATGCCTCATTTGCAGGATCTTGTGGAGATTTTTTTTTTGTTCCCTTTGTGCTTTTGACGTGGATGGACATTTAGAAATTATGTTTTATTGTATGTGTGCTCTAATTTTGTGATTTGTTTTTGGCTTTAATTAATTAATTATTTTATTTATTTATTTATTTATTTATTTATTTATTTATTTATTTATTTATTTATTATTAATTAATTAATTAATTAATTAATTAATTTATTAATTTATTAATTTATTCATTTATTAATTTATTCATTTATTCATTTATTTATTTATTCATTTATTTTTTATTCATTTATTTTATTTATCTATCTATTTTTTCATGTATTTTATTTATTTATTTTATTTATATTTTTGTGAGCGGGGAGGAGGTGCCTTTTTTATGTCCACCCCTGCAGCTTGTGCTTGGCAATTCTGTCGACTTTGTTTGGCGCTTACAGATTTGTTTTTTACAGAGGTTTTTGGGCTCAGTTTGCTTTTTAGAAATATAGTTTTAAAGGTTTTTATTCTTTCTGCGTCTCCAGAGTAACACCTTGGGTGTTAATGATGGTTGTGGGGGAAGAGAATACATCTGTGAATCATTTATTGTTTACACCTCCGCTCTCTTGACAACTGTCTTCTTCAAAAATATCTACTGTAGATGTCAGGGTCTTTTTGCGTTGAATGGTCGTATAGTTAAGGGAAGAAAGACAGCATGTATAGACAGAAACAACTACGGGAAAGAAAAAAAAAAAAAAAAAAAAAAAAAAATTAAAGTAGGATCTCGATCCCAGTGACATCCTCCAGGCACCCACACAGATAGAAACCAAAGAGGGAAAGTAAAGAAGTAAGGCCAACCAATGACACCCTCCTCCAACTACTTGGGTGTGGTCTATGACAATTTCTCTCTCTCTCTCAGTATGGACAGAAAGTCCTCCACAGAATGATTTATTAAGTTGTTTTTCAGAATTTGAAGTATTATATAATTATTGGTCTGTTTATGTGGTTTTTGCCTGTGGACTTTTGCTTTGATGTGTGCTTGCACAAATTTTTTTTTTTGTGTGTGTGTGTGTGTTTGCTATGACATTTTGCTCTACCTTAGAATTATAAAAGTGCTATCTGACATTTTTTGGCCGTTTTGAATTACTAAGAAGACCAAGATACCGGAAACCAAATGTTCTGTCTGCTCTATCAAAATAGTAAGATTGCTCGGAGTCGTTATCATGATGTTCAAAGAATTGCATTCGCAAAAGCTTGACATGTTGCAAAACTCAAAATTTTTATGTTGTTGTTGTTGTTGTTGTTGTTGTTGTTATCGATCCAGCAACAGCTGGGCTCTCGCCCTTCTGTCCAATGCCATGTAGTGATAAGTGCAGGTCTGCTGCAGTTGCTGTAATGTTCTGTAGAGTGTGTTGTCAATGTTAGGTCTCGGAGGGAGAAGGGTAGCTCTGATGTTATTTAGGGTTGTGCAGTGGAACAGGTGATGCTCTACAGTCTCATATGCATAGTCACACAAGGGACACATTGGGGGAAGTTCCGGGTTTATTCTGTTCAGGGGGAAGTTGAGCTGTATATGTTCTGTTCGTAGACGGAAGATCGTGGTCTGTTTTTTTTCTCTGAAGGCGGTAAATTTTTATGTAAAATTTCTCAAAACTAGGTACTGAGCAGATAAAACTTTTGTAATTCCTGGGTAGTGATTTGTTTGTTGGTCTACCTCCTGAGACGTATGTGAAGTCTACAATGAAAAAAAAAATGAGAAAAGTCACACACTGCGAATTAGTGAGTTGTCACCTTTAACGCGCTCACTTTTCGCCCTTCGTTGACTCTCAAGAACTCTCAAACAGAGAGCTCATTTCTAGAATAGCGACCATTTCTTAAACATGATACTGGTACAATAACACAATTAAAGTTCAAAGATGGTGCTTATGATCTCATGCAGTTGCGAGCGCCGTAAAAAAAACTTCTACTAAAACAAACAAAAGTTCAGAGAGTTTGAAACTTAAACTTAATAATATTTTTATTTTCTCTGGACGTAAACTTGTGATTTTTACCATATTTTTTCTATAGTGGCTTCACATGTCTTCAAGTTGTGTATTTTCCTGTTGTTTCTATTGTTTGTGTTATTATGTTCTGCTATGCCTGCTTTATCACGTGATGGGTTTTCCTTATTTCTGAGCTTGCCGCCGCAACATGCCCATCTGTTCAGTTATGCAGAGCGTTTTGGTTTTTTTGTTTTGCTTCCAGCAGCCCTGCAGTCAAGGCCGTATTATATTTTGTTCTTTCTTTGCTTCTCCCTGCGAGAGTCCGAGCTGAGCTTTGGAGCTTTTGCCCCATGATGTCGTTCCTTCGTGTTGTTGTTTCTTCGTGTTGTCGTTTCTTCGTGTTGTGTCTTTGATCAACTCCCTCAAAAAAGTGAAGGACCATTATATTTTTCCCCGCTTCTCGCTTCTTGAAAAAAAAAGAAAGAAAAGCTGACTCTATCTCTATGTTTAATGCAATAGAATCAATCTGAATTTTTGGGAAAAATTTCAGACCCCCCCTTCCCCCCCCCCCCCCCCAAAGAAAAAAAAAGAACACATCAAAGGGAAAAAAAAGAACACACCAAAAAAAATTAAATTGAGATGCTTTCTGTTTTTGGCACAATTTAAAGATGAAAGGCCAAAGCATTGCCTGGACACGGCCTGAACTCTTTGGAGGAGATTGATGAAATGACTGATGTCTTTTGGTTACTTTTCACATCTTTGTCTCCAGGGGATGCAGGTATCACAGGTTCTTCTTTTGGTTTCTGTAGCAGTTTTGTCTGCTAATCTTGAGTCAGGGTATATATATATATATATATATATATATATATATATATATATATATATATATATATATATATAAAAATATATATATATATATATA
>NW_004798122.1:166362-181759 GCF_000002075.1 Aplysia californica | reverse complement strand
AGGGGGGTGGGAAGAGGTGAACTTGAGGGTCTAGCTTGTCATGTTTTGTAAAGAATATTATATTGGCTGTGATATATCTGAAGACAAGGAAGAATGCAATTACTGTATTTAACAGTTCTGACGTGGGTGAAAAGTTAAAGTTTGTTCTGATGATCAGTAGTACAATGTGGAAAAAATGCTCTCATAACACTTTCTGATCAGTATTCAGTCACAAAATGGCCAGCAATGACCTGACCATCAATGATTTATTTATAGAGGCACCAGCCATCCATGTCCAGGTGCTGTTTTAGCCTATGGCCAGCAATATGAAGCTAAATATTGGGCAAGACCTGATTCAAGTAATTATCTGGCAAGACTGTTACAGTTGGTTTTTTTTTGTTTTTTGTTTTGTTTTTCCCATCGTTTTATTTTTCGTACGGTACTTATTGTTCTGACACGTATTTTGTCTTTCTCGTCGCTGGTGTTTTGTTGAATGTGCTTTTTATTTTTGTTGTGTTTTTTTTTATTTCTTTTTCCATCGACCACCGTTAGCTTATGATGATCTTGATAAAAGTGGCTGACATTTCAAACGAAGCGAGGCCCATGGCTGTTGCTGAACCTTGGTTAGATTGTTTGCTTCAAGAGTTCTTCAACCAGGTATCTGCACAGAAAACTCCTTGCTTCTTTTCATCTGTACTTTTTGCACATAAATATACACACGCTAGCACATGCACACGCGTACGCGCACATGAACACGCACACAGAAATGCACACGCCAACACACACACACAGGCACACGCACATGCACACACATAGACACATATATTTACATGGCCCAATGTTGTCATACTATTTCATCTTTAAATTTCGTGTAGTGCTCTTAAAATGTTCAACATGTTTTGAAAAGATCATATTTTACTGTTTTTAGTCTAGTTTTCAATCACCATTTGCTGAGATGCGCAGAAAACTGTATAGGAATGATTTGTTTTGAGAAATTAAGATAAATATAGAAATATTAGATACCTGTACATAATCATCTAGATCTACTTGTATTCCAAGTAAATCACAGTTGTGCAAATGATATCTGCAAAACTTACACACACTCATAATATTATGACAAATCCATCTGTTTTTCTGTTGCCTATCAATTTTAATTTCTTTCTAATTAAATGAAATTAAAGAAAAGTATTGAAGATGTAATGTTCTCTTGCAAGTCAAAAAAAGGCATTTCTGCATAGTGAAAATGAATTCACTTTTCTCTTCTATTTTTTTTTTTAATGTGTCGGTAATTTGAAGGCATTATGCAATTCTTTATTTTCTACGTTAAAGGATTAAAATCATAGGACAACCACAGTGCTGTTCAATGAAGTGCTAGTTCAATGTCGAGTCTGGAGAGAAAAAATTATCATAATATTTTGAATTTGAAATGACTGTAATCAATATTCCAAAAAAAGTTGGATGATCAAAAGTAGTATACATTTTTTACATACAGTGGGCCTGAAATGGACATGATTTTTTTTTCTTCCATTTTACACACAAAAAATGCAGAATTCATTTCAGAACCTTTGCTTTTGTTGGTAGGCATACCTAGTAGAACATTTGACTGTATTTTTTGTTGCTTTTTTAACAACTTTTTTAGGCTTGAACCAAGATCCAGAAATCTATAGGCATATTTTTAATAGGTCCCTTAGTTTTTAACTCCCAGCCTACTTCTCTGGTGATCAAGACAAAAGTCTACTTACAAAGTAGGGCAATGTTCAGAGTTTAATCATAAAGTGCATAGAACATGCAGAAGAGCATGGATGTACGCTATATAAATGTAATTATTTCTTATTATTTTAGTTATTATTATTATTATTATTATTATTATTATTAATATTATTATTATTATTATTATTATTATTATTATTATTATTATTATTAATATTATTATTATGATCATTATTGTTAATAATATTGTTGTTATCAAGAATATTGTAACAGGAATAAAAATTGTTACCGTTTCTGAAAGGTAGATTATGGTTAGCAAAAATTATTATATATTGTTATATATTATACATTTGGATTGTTTTGGTTTTTTTCTCTATATTTTCTCCTTCGTTTCCTCTCATCTATTTCTGTTTTTTCTCTCTGCCAGAGTGACCTTGAGAAGCTGGAGGGTCTGCCGGTAGCACCGTTCATGGACCGAGAGAAAGTGTCCAAGTCATCGTCGCAAGTCGGGTTTATCAAGTTTGTTTTGCTGCCGCTCTTTGAGACGGTGGGGAAACTTTTTCCTCAGTTAGAGGTGAGTTTTCTGTGTGAGTTTTCCTCAGTTAGAGGTGAGTTTTCCTTTGTGAGTTTTCCTCAGCTAGAGGTGAATTTTCCTGAGGTTTCCGGGGTGCCTTAATAGTTGAAGCAGACTTATTTGTGCTGTTGAAGCTAGAGAGGTGAGCAGAGTAAGTGCGATTCTCTGTAAAGACTTCTATATTGACATCCACCCTTTTGCGCTCATATGACCTTATGCATTCGAGAGCACTGTAAAACCTCTACTATAATAATTTTAAAAAACTCTTACTAATACTACTCTCTCCGTCTCTCCATCTCTCTATCTCCCAGAATGCAATCATCGAGCCTGTCCGCGACGCGCTGGCCTACTACACAGAGATGCAGCGCGCTCTGGAGGAAGAGAAGGCCAAGAAAGACTCCCTGGTCGAGTCGGCCGATGGGGACAAGAACGGGATGCTGCCTGCGAAGACAAACAGGAGCAACAGCAACAGCAGCAGCAGCAGCAATATCAACAACAGCGCTGGCGGTGGTGAGGAGAAAGAGAAGGAGAAGGAGAAGGAGCCAAAGACGAAGGCAGCATCGAAAAACAACTCATCAACCAACCTCTCTGGGCCGTCAATATCTTCATCGATAACATCTTCAACATCAACGTCATCGTCGTCATCCACAGCAAAAATCAACAATTCCTCCTCATCCGTACGCCGTGGCAGTGCGACAACCCTTCTCACAGCTAAGCTCTCTGTTGAGGTTGATTCCTCCGCTCCGTCATGATCGAAACAAACAGACTTTTTGACACGCTAGTCTACGTACGCTGCGCCCTGCATCCCCCCCCCCTCCAGTTGTCCAGTTGTGTGATGTTGTTTCTTTGGGTTGTGAGGTGAAATCAGATAAAACTACGCCTGTGTTTGGGATGTGAGGATGAGGGAAATAGGTAGGCTATGTCACTGTTCCGATTGTGAGGTCGACTGAGATAGGGCTACGCCTGTGTTTGGGATGTGAGGATGAGGGAAATAGGTAGGCTATGTCACTGTTCCGATTGTGAGGTCGACTGAGATAGGGCTATGCCTGTGTTTGGGATGTGAGGATGAGGGAATAGGTAGGCTATGTCACTGTTCCGATTGTGAGGTCGACTGAGATAGGGCTACGCCTGTGTTTGGGATGTGAGGATGAGGGAAATAGGTAGGCTATGTCACTGTTCCGATTGTGAGGTCGACTGAGATAGGGCTATGCCTGTGTTTGGGATGTGAGGATGAGGGGAATAGGTAGGCTATGTCACTGTTCCGATTGTGAGGTCAACTGAGATAGGGCTACGCCTGTGTTTGGGATGTGAGGATGAGGGGAATAGGTAGGCTATGTCACTGTTCCGATTGTGAGGTCGACTGAGATAGGGCTACGCCTGTGTTTGGGATGTGAGGATGAGGGAAATAGGTAGGCTATGTCACTGTTCCAATTGTGAGGTCGACTGAGATAGGGCTACGCCTGTGTGTGGGTTGTGAGGTGAAAAGAGATAAGACTAAGCCTCTGTTTGGGTTGTGAGGGAGAGTGAGATGTGACTATGACAATGTTCAGAATGTAAGGATGATATGAAATAGACCATGTCCCTGTTTGATCAATGCCTCTGTTCAGAATGTAAAGATGGTATGAAATAGACAATACCTCTGTTCAGAATGTAAAGATGGTATGAAATAGACAATACCTCTGTTCAGAATGTAAAGATGGTATGAAATAGACGATGCCTCTGTTCAGAATGTAAAGATGGTATGAAATAGACAATGCCTCTGTTTGGTTTGAGATGGTGAGGGAAATAAACGATGTCCCTGTTTTGGATGTGATTGTTGTGATCCAACACAGAATGTTCAGAGCACACATCACTCAGCAGACATTTCTGCATGTTGTTGTTAATGTTGTTAATGTTGTTGTCGTTGTTGTTGTTGTTATCGTGTCAAAGCTTCCAATTTCCTGCCATCGGGGGACTCACCCAAGCAAATTTCATGATTGCTGTCGTTCTCCAAAAAATGAGGAGGATAATTTTGCTCACATACTGCGTCATGTCAGCTTAAACATGACGTATTTTTGGGGACTTGTCGTTCAACAGTATCTGATAAATGTACAACTAGTGTTTCTTTTACTGTGATCGAATGAGAATGGGTGATGATTTGGAGAAGAAGACACCTGCAAATGAAAAACAAAACAATTTGATCTTGTGAAGATCATTCTAACTCGCTTTATATGTATGATTTTTTGTATACATGTTCCATGTTTGATGGATCTCCGAGCAAACATGCTTCATCTGATTATTGTTTACAAACTGCAGTTTTTTCAAACGTACAAGCTTCTAATTCTCCGAGAACAGACGGTTCCTCTGTCAGGGGAAGCAAGGGAGAGTGAAGAGATCATGCCCTTTGACCTTTCTTTTGTGTCCAGACTTGAGCAAAGACCCTCAGGAGATGCCATAATTGCAATGTCTTACGCAGATTGTCTGCTGTTTTTGCAATGTCGTTCTGAGTTTGTCTGTTATCGTTGCAAAGTCGTATTGAGTTTATCTGTTGTTATCATTTGTTGTTATCATTGCAATGTCTTTTAGAGATTGTGTAGTCAGACTGAAAGCAAGTTTCAATCAGTTGTCAAGAAGAAGGTTCCATAAAAAGAAAAGAAGACTGAAAGTGACAGCTCTTCAGCATAAACAAAATATTTACAAGTGTGACATCTAGGCCTATATAATGTTTGATTTGTGCGACGCTTGTGTGGCACCGAGGTGAAATCAGGCGCTCATCAAAATAAGTGAATCAAAGAAACAGGCTTTATTTCAGAAAGCTGTGAAATTTTATTATTACTTTTCTTAATAATTACAAATTTATTTATTGTTATTATTTTTTTATTTTAAAAAAATAATTTAAAATTATTTTTTTTTTTTTTTTTTTTTGGGGGGGGGGATTGGCTCCACAACTGTTGTGTCCATTGAACAGCATAATATTTCTGTGTGAATTTTACTGAAAACCGTTGAAGAAAGGTGCAAAAATGTTCAGTTGCACTTGCCACAAGGACTCTCAATTTTGGAAGTCACCAAACTTTTCAGGTAATTTTCTACCTCACTTTTCCTCTTACAAAAGGCAACCCCTACCTCTTTTGATTGCAAGTATCTCTACTTGTCTATTCATGATTGGTGGGTATGTTTTTCATCAAAGGCAAGATTGTGGGTGGTTAGCGGGTGCTCTGGAGTGGTTTGCTTCTTCTTTCCTGTCAAACATCTATCGTCCTTATCTCCCCTCCTTTTTTATGTTTGTTACTCTCTTGTAACACCTCTAATCTTCTGGCACTCATATGACCTTATGCATTTGTGAGCGCCGTAAAACCTCTACTAAAACAATAAAACAAAAGCAAGACTAATGAACAAACGTCAAGATGAAACCAGTAAGTCAGAAGACCCAAAAATTGATGAGCGCCTGATTTGACCATGTCGGGACTCGTAGGCCTATTGTTTATTTCTGTGTTTGGTGGGCCGGAAATGGACAGACTTTTTGTGATTTTTTCACTTTACGGAATAAATTTTGTGTTTTTTTGTTGCCACGTTGTGATAAAAGAAAAACTTTCTCTTTGAGAAGAGATCTGGTCATTATACGCTGTTATGTGATATACGTACGATCTTGTCATTCTTTGTTTCCATTGTCAGACAGTGGGCTTGGAATCAAATTGTTCCTTTGTGATTTTTTTGTTTTTTTTGTTTTTGATGTTGCAAATAGAACTCTTTGGCTCTTTCCCCCGCTCTCCTCTGTCTCCTATTTGACATCTGTTGTCCCAAGTTTTCATTGTTCAAGACTGGAGTCTTTATGGGGAAGGGCAAAAGTCTACACAAACGTGTCAATGATCAAGTGGAAAAACGAACTTTTGTGTGATACAAACTTTTGACAGGCTTAGTTAAATCATTGTGCTGAGAAAACTTTAAAAAAATACAAACTTATGCAAATTTGAGTAAATATTTTGCAGAAAAATTATTAGTTAGAGATATAGATATAAACTTTTGCAAAGTTCAGTATATTTCCTGCCGAAAAGTATGAGACATTTTAAATGAATTTTGTCAAAATACATTAAGTATAGGATTGAAAAATTATTAGAGTTGTAGCAAAGTTTTTTCAAGTTGTGCTAGTCGCTCATCTTGCGGAGAATCTATTTGTAGGGATATTACATTTTGCAAAGTTCTGTTAATATCTTGTAAAAAAAACACTATTTTTAGAGATTAAAGTCTTTACAAAGTTTAAATAATGTCTTGCAGTGAAACTATTACTACTATTAGAAATATAAAGGTTTTCAAAAGTCTCATTAAGTAGCTTATCTTGAAGAAAACTGTCAGAAATATATCTTGACAAAAACTTTCAAAAAAACAAATACCTTGTGAAAAACTATTAGAGATGTAATAAAGTGTGGCAAAGTTCAGTTAGTAGCCTGTCTTGAGGAAAACAGTCAAAGATCTATCTCTAGGAATACTGTTAGATATTATATTATACATTAGGAGTTTTTTTTAGAGTGCAGTCAGTAGCCTATATTGCGGAAAACTATCATTAAAGAGAGAAAGTTTTGCAAAGCTCTGTTTGTTGCTTAGCTTGAGGAAAACTCTCATTAGAGATATAAAATTTTGCAAAGCTCTGTTAGTTGCTTATCTTGAGGATAACTATTATTACCGAGAGAAAGGTTTGCAATGTTGAATTGTTGTGGTACGAGTCATCTGCTGTAAGCTTTCGTCCATCTGTCAGTCAGTCCGATCCTCAGGTGTCGCCTGTTTTGTCCAAGTTTTGTTTGCTGTGGATTATGAGTGGGTGGTTAGAGGATATTCCTTCCTTGTTCTGGTCAGTATGATGTACAAATTCTTGTGTTGAGCACTGGTCAGTGTCATGTACAAATTCCTGTGTTGAGCACGAAGCTTTGTATGGCTTAGAAATGTTTTTGTGTTGTTATTTTTTTGTAATGTTCAAAATTGGCTCAACGTTGGCTCAGAGAGCTTGTCATGCTCACCTAGAGGTCATAATATACATCAGTATTGCTCACTTGGAGGCTGGCTGCTTCACTTGTTGGGAAAAAAGTATCCTGTGGATGTTTAGCAGATACTCTGGTGTGGTTTGCTCCTTATTTGCTATCAAACATTTATCGTCCTAAATATCTGTCCTCCTTCTTTTTTTTGGTGTTTCTTGACTCTCTTGTAACACCTCTAATGTCTGGTACTGGAATGACCTTATTGTGTTACAAGTGCCATAAAACTCTTACTAAAACTAAACTCACTTTCTGCGAAAAAGTGTTCTCCTTTTGTATATGTTTATATATAAATATAAAACCTGAGAAAAGCCTAGAATTGTATTCTTTCAATGAGAACATGCCAATAAGAAAGGACCAGTTATATAATCAGTGGGAGGTTGGCAGGCACTGTGGTGTGGTTTATTTCTTCTTTCTTACCAAACATCGATCGTCCATATCTCTCCTCCTCCTGTTCTGGGTATGTTACTTGTTAGTAAAACTTCTTATCTTTGATACGTCTTTATAATGTGATAGTAACACAAGTGTTGTAAAACTCTTACTAAGATTAAAATTTGTGTCAAGATCTAGTAATAATCATCCCCCCAACTATACCACCACACCCCTACCTCCCCATTACACGCGCACACACACACACACACACACACACACACACACACACACACACACACACACACACACACACACACACACACATACACACACACAAGCACACACAAAGCAATCTCAGAAGGCTTCTGCTATATTGGGTTTAGGTTCAAGCAAAACTTTTTTTGTATCAAAGATGAAAACTACATACACTGCTGTAAAGTACATTTTAGGGCAGTACGTATTTTGTTATTATATGTCAGTGTGTTTGTTGGTATGTGTGTGTGTCAGTGCCTCTGTGAGTGTGTGTCTCTAATATATTGGAGAATAAATGGCCCAATAATTTGGAAGTGTGCATTATTATGTCTGTGATTATTTGTAGACCTACACATGTGCGTTTCTGTATGCATGAAAATATATTTTTGTTTGTATATGTTTTGTTTGTATATGTAAATACTCATTTACAGGAATAAGTTGGTATTGTTCTTTTTGCTTCATCAGTATTTAAATTTTTGTTTGTTAAAGTGGCCGATTGTCATAATATGTATTAATAATATCGAGAGAAGAAATATGGGTCCTTTTGATATTGTTGAAATCTGTTCAAATGTACTAAGCCAAGATAGTACAGTTGTTTGGGATTTTTTTTTTCAGATGAAAGTAAAGACTGTTTCATTTGTTTGAACCTTTATCCTATATCTTTTCTTATTTGTTTTTTAAAACATTTAGAATTTTTTAGTTTGAATATCTACGAAGCATATCTTGAGCACGTACAAGGGATACCGTGCCGCAGATTAATTAGGGAAACTGCAATTTTAAAAAAGACAAAAAGACCTCAAAATTTTGGGTTTAGTTCCTTTGAACAGATGGCTAACGATATTCTGTTATGTGAAATGTTACATCTCTTCGCGCAGTATCGATTGCAAAGGGACTGTTGGCTACCTCAGGATTACAAAGTTCTATCTGACATTTTTGGCCATTTTGAGTTACTAAGACAATGAGATCAGCAGAAACTGTATGTCCTTTCTGCTCTATCAAAATCATATTATGTGAAGCAGCGTGGTGGAACTAGGCTCTCGTCAAAATAACCAAAGTGAAGAAACTTGTATTCTCCCGCAGGTTTGTGAATTTTTATAAAATTTTTGTCTTTTGGTTCAGCACCTTTTATGCCCATTAAAGAACTCATTTCTGTGTGGATTTTTCTGAAAAACGTCGATTAAAGGCATAAAAATTGTAAATTTTTAGTTACCACGGACTTTTAAGCTAAGGAAATAACTCATCTTTGGTGACCATTTTCTCACAAATTTTACCTCTGAAAACAGGTGACCCCACCTCCTTCATTCGCAAATATCTCCACTTGTATTCAAGATAAACAGATATTTCTTTCATCCAAATAAAGATGAGTGAACAAGCTTTAAGATGATACCAATAACTCTACACGCCCAAAAATTGACGAGAGCCTGATTCCACCACGCTGCCTCACATATGATTATTCAAAGCCGTTATCGAGCAATTGACAAACATGTATTAAAAAAAGCTTGACACGACATGAAACTCAAAATTATTTACGTCAGATATCTCAAAACTAGGTACTGAGCAGGTAGAACTTTGTTGTAATTCTGAGATGAATTGTTGCCTGTAGTAGTAAGTCACACTAGCTGACTGTTACCGTTGTGGTGGTCAGTGGCTCAGAGGTGACCACGGAGGCTCTCGTGGCGTAGAGGTTAAGGTGTTGGCCTCTCATTCAAAGGTCCCGGGTTTGAATCCGGGTAGCAACGGGAAAAATTTTCTTCTCTAAAATTGTCTCCTTTCACCTTCTTTCCTTCTCTCTTGCAATATTCTGTTATATGCTTTCGTCTCCACTCGTCTCCACTTTCTTCCCCCACCCCCTCACCTCCTTTGCCCCCTCCACTGGGCTCTTGACTCTTTCTGCAGTCTTTCTATTGCTGCTTCTTGGCTACTCCTTACTGCTGTCTTTCAGCCACACCCCTGGTCTACTGGTAGGAAAGATCTACACCTAGCCTTCTCGGACTAGAGCGAAAAATCTAGAAGATCAGATGTGCTTGTTGCGCTCGTTAAAGATCCCTTGGAGGTCCAAAATTGATAAGAGTATGCTTCGGTCGCCACTTGGGCAACATTCAAAATTCCCTTCCAATTTAAAATGTTTGGTGTGTCCTTATGCAGTTGCAAGCGGCGTAAAACTCCTACCCAAAAAAAAAGAGAGGTGACCATCTTCTGTTTTTTGTGATGTACGACAGAGTCGGTTATACCTTGTGAAGTTTTTGTTCCTTACAGAGAACATTTTCCCTCTCTCTTCCTCCTCTTTTTCTCCCTCCTTATCCCTCTCACTGTACCATCTCTTTCTCCCTCCCGCCCCTCTCTTTGTTTCTTTCTCTCTATCTCTCTCTCCCTCTCTCCCTATCCTGCTCTCCCCCACTCTCTCCCTCCCCCACTCTCTCCCCCTCTCTCTCTCTCTTTCTCTCTCTCTCTCTCTCTCTCTCTCTCTCTCTCTCTCTCTCTCTCTCTCTCTCTCTCTGAGAGCAGCATAATGATTTATTTCGTTGTACTTAATCACTCAATATGTCGTATTCTAATGATTTTGCTTTTGTAATTTAAAAAAAGCACCTTAAGGCACTCACTTTGTACAAAATATATATATATATAAATATATCTATATATAAATACACAAATATACACTCATCATTGTTTTTAATCAGAATCTTCATTTGTTATATTTCCTACTTTTGATTTTCTATTTTATTCTAACATGACATGGAACTGCACAAGATGAAAATAATATTATGTGGTGTAAAAGTTTTTGTGTTTGTTTTTGTGTTTGTTAACGACCAATGGCGACTGGAATATATATATAATTATTACGTATATATACTATAATATTGTAATAGCAACCACACTGGTGTTTGTTAATTGTTATTAGCAATGCTGTTGTTGTTGTTGTTGTTGTTGTTGTTGTTGTTGTTGCAGCTGTTTTTAGTTTATCCTTGGGTGGCTGGTTCAGGAAGAGATCGAGTGGGTCTTATGATTGATTATTATTTACGCACGTATGTTTCGGCTAATATGTATGTTTGTTGTTGTTATTACTGCCCAATGGGGTCTTCTAGTTGTACAAATATGAGCAAACGACGTGACGTACGTGGCAACAAGTTTTACCTCAGTGGCATTTTGCACCTTTGTTTTGTTTTGTTTTGTTTTGTTTGTAGCTGTTGGCTGCTGCTTCCTTAATTGCCCTGACCCTGTTGGTGGCTAACTTACATCTGTTTTTCCTCCATCTTTTATATAAATATGCGTAAAAGATATAATATATGGTATATAATGTTAATGTTTGTGTGAGTCTTTGAAAGGGATCCTGCTTTAAAAAATTGTCCTGAGAATATCAAAACAAGACGCTCGCCCCTAATAATATTATTTGTGTCAGTAGTAATTGATGTCAGTAAGTGGGCTATTTGATAACACATTGATACAATAACGGTCATTGAGTGCAGGGAAAATGACAAGAAAGAAAGAAAAAATAACACATGAAAAAATGAAAGAACTTAAATTTACCATTCTTGGTTTTTTAAATTCAAATTATTGATGCACCAAAGTTTTGAGTCAACATTTTCTGATATTAGCCAGGGTAGGAATCTAAGAGATATGTTCTCTTTGTGCCATTCCACTCAAGTTTTGCTAGGTCACTTGGTACTTTTTTGTTCCTTACTTCCTTTATATGCCTAATTAAATGATTATACATAGGAATGGTATATAGTTAAGACCTATCAGTACCCAATAGTAGGCTACCGATTCGCATTCTTACTTTGAAATTATTTTGATGTTGGCTCTTTCTTTCGTAAAGCATTTGTAATTATTTCCCTTATGTGTCTAATTACCTCCCTTGAACGTCTTAATTATTTCCGGAACTTCTTATCTTGTGCAAGTGCCACTGCTGGGTCAGTCGACATGACAAGAGTGAATACGTTTCAATGATTATTACAATAATAATATTATTATCATGATCATTATTGCCATTATTATCATACTTGTTGTTGTAGTTATTATTATCGATTGTCTTTTCATAAACACTAACATCTATATTCCTTTACAATACTTCTCCGTATCCGCAGCAAGTTGGTAAAATGTACTCAAGCCAGAAAGGCAAAATTTCACAGGAGAGAGAAAACCTTAGGTTTCATTCATTTATCAGTTGTGAGGCAGCGTGGTGGAATCAGGCTCTCGTCAAAATAATGAAATTGAAGAAAACAGCAGTTTAAGAAAACAGCAGTTTTCTCCCGGCTTTGCAATTTTTATCAAATTTTTGTTTTTTGGCTCAACACCTTTTATGTTCATTTACAAACACATTCCTTTGAGGGATTTTACCAAAAACGTTGATTAAAGGCACACAAATATAAATTTTCAGTTTCCATGGACTCTCCAGCTTTGGAATTTATCAAGCTTTTACGGCCATTTTCTAGCTAATTTTACCTCTTAAATCAGGTGACCCCCACCTCCTTCAATCCAAAATATCTCCACTTCTATTGAAGATGGATGGGTAATTTTTTTTCATTTTAAGCAAGACAAATGAAAAAGCTTTAAGATGATACCAATAGGCCCTAACTCAATATGCCCAAAAATTGACGAGAGCCTGATTCCCCCAGGCTGCCTCACAATTGTTTAGTGCTTAAATTATGAAGATCCTGTTAATTTATTCTTGTTTCGTTTTGTTTTTTTCATCATTTAGAGTGTAGTGAATTTTAACTAAATATTTGTTAAGCACATGCAACTGATACCACAGATTATGAAACTGAAATAAAAATTATTTTAAAAAATGAAAATTGGGCTTTGTACATTTTAACAGCTGGCTTACGATATTATATTATTGAGAAAATACATAGCCAGGAAGAAATGTGGATCTGATTATGAAAAAAGATAAATTTTGGCAAGCTGTTTATATGTTCTAAGCCCGAAATCATAAAGTTATTTTTTCAGGACAGAGAAAAAACTATCATTTTTTAAAGAATTGTACCTACATTGTGTATTTTTTCTTGCTTTTTTAATAATAATAATAATAATAATAGATAACATTTATATAGTGCTCAACCCCAATTAAAGTACACAGGCTCTGAGCGCTTTAGAATGCACTACAATGTACAACAGTAACATACATCGTTGTGTTCTGACTAAAAGACATTTAGAATCTTCAATTATGATATGAGATTTATTGAGCACATTATATATTATGCAAGTACTGTCACCACAGATTAAGAAACAGGAAATTGATAAAAAAATTATATACCGTCTAGACGATCTGCGACGGTAACACATTGTTGAGGAGAAAAGTGACCGTCTTTGACAGGTGGAAGCATTAAAACTATAAGACCTACAGTGTTATTGTAATGTAAAAAGTACGATAAGGGAGGAAATAGAAAGTGGTTGTTAGTACAGGTGATTAATTCTCTTATTCAGGCGGCTGTCTTAACAGATTTGATGGTAGTTAAAAATTTTGGGGCTTATTGCTGCATCTGTTCATCTGGCCAACGATACGTTAAATTAGTCGTGACACGATGAAATCAGGGGCTCTTCAATTTTTGGGAATGTGGAGTTATTGATATCATATTAAAGCTTATACATTTATCTATCTTTTGATAAAAAACTACCCGTTTCTCTTGAATAGAAATTGAAATATTTGCTATTGAAGGAGGTGGGAGTCACCTGGTTATAGGGGTAAAATTAACGACTAAATGATGCCGAAGTTTTGGTGACTTCCTTAGCTTGGAAATTGAAAAGTTACAATTTTTTTGCGTACAATCAATGTATTTCAATAAAATCCATATAGACATGTGTATTTATATGGATATAAAAGTTCTTGAGCCAATAATATAAATTCTATAAAAATTGCCAAATGGCAAAAAAATGTCTGTATCTTCGATATAAATTTAATCAATTTAGCGAGTGCCTGATTTCACCGCGATCCCAAACATAGGGTCTAAGCTTTTTCCAGCACTCACAAGAAGAAGATGAAGAGTGTCCTTTAGTCCCGCATTGATGGTGCTGGCCACAGATGGTCCCCCCTTGTTTGTGGTACCTGTCCCCGTGGTTTTATGCAAAAAAAAATTCTGAAATTATGAAAATTAAGCCCTAAAATGTGAAATTATGCGATTCTGTTAATTTTATCATAGAATTATAAGGGAAATTAACCAGAAATTACGCAAAAAATGATCAAATTTTGCTAAATTATGCTGGGTGCATAAAACCACGGGGACAGTGGTACCCACACACAGAAGACCCAAGTTCAATTTTTGAGTAGGGAGAAATTTTTCTGGAGTATCTTACTCTTTCTGCTGGGATGTTGTATCCCCCCTCTCAGCCTGGGTTGGCCCTGACAGGCAGTGTCGGAAGCCCACATTCTAAAACATCTAAACTCTATTGACGGTGGGTGGAAAAACACATACATTTGAAAATAAAAAACAGATGGTCCAACTCCAAAAATGTTCTAAAACTTAATTTTGACTATGTTGTGAAATAGGGTAGAAAGACCTATGTACATCATATCACTAAATTGTAGTAAAAACTCAACTTTTATAAAAATGTGAGGCAGCGTGGTGGAATCAGGCTCTCGTTAGAATAATGAAATCGAAGAAAACAGCAGTTTTCTCTCGGCTTAGCAATTTTTATCAAATTTTAGTTTTTTGGCTCAACACCTTTTATGTCCATTTACAAAAACATTCATTTGAGGGTTTTTACCAAAAACGTCATGGACTCTCCAGCTTTGGAATTTACCTAGCTTTGGCGGCCATTTTCTCGCTAATTTTACCTCTTATATCAGGTGACCCCCACCTCCTTCAATCCAAAATATCTCCACTTCTATTGAAGATGGATGGGTAATTTTTTCATTGAAAGCAAGACAAATGAAAAAGCTTTAAGATGATACCAATAACTCAATATGCCCAAAAATTGACGAGAGCCTGATTCCACCACGCTGCCTCCCAAATGCTTGAAACATGGGACATGAGAGTTGGGTTGATGTTTTGTTTGATAGATGAATTCAACAAAACAGGTTTTTGCTTCCCCTGTCAAATCTAGCGGCTTCCTGTGAGATGACCCATCGGTGCCCGGCACGCCCTCAATGTGTGTTTTCACCACGGCATTGCGTTAATTTTGACCCGCTGTCTTTTGTAAACGACACACTCGTCTTTGCTTTTTGATCGTTTTTTTAAAGAATGTTAATGGATACTTTTAAAAGATATTTTTTTCTGCTTTTTATTGTATTTTTGTTTATTTCAGAGAAAAACCGTATCTACCTTTTTTTCCTATCCTGTTCATCTGTTGTTTAAACATTTAAAGAATTATACATCAGAGTTTAAGTAACTATAATTATAGCACTTGGCTTGGTAATGTTAAACAGAATTCAAATTTGTGACTTTACTGCTTATTAAGAAGTCATAGTAAATCTCACAAGAACATTTGACCACCTCCCCTAAACACACACACATACACACACACACACACACATACACACACACACACACACACACACACACACACACACACA
>NW_004798122.1:164196-166262 GCF_000002075.1 Aplysia californica | reverse complement strand
ACACACACACACACACACACACACACACACACACACACACACACACACACACATACACACACACCCACACACACACACACATACACACACACATACAATCTTTTGTAGCTATTTTAGTCTTTTTTTATGCATAAGAGGCTCTTTTCAACTTGATATAGTGTACATCAATGGTTTAATGCTCTAACAGTGTAACTAAAAAAATTTTTTTTTGGGGGGGTGGATTTTTTTGTTGACAATTTTATTAATTAACAAAAAGAAAAACCCCTTCAAATTTGAATAGTAAAAGAAGTTATCCCACAAACCTATTTAGTCTAATACTTATTTATAGAACTTTCTGATACCTGGAGTTTATTAACCCTATCCGTACGTCATGTTTTACTATCGTATCCATACGACGTGGGGAACTCTTTGCGACCACTTTCCAAAGAGCTTTGCTTAGCTAGCAGTCTGTCAAAACAATTTTTTGAGAAATACTGAAAGTTTCAAAGAGGTCTTCATACTAGAAGTATCCTAATATGTGAAGAATACAACCTCGGGGTTACAAAATGACCCCGAGGCGTACGGATAGGGTTAAGCTCCCAGCAGCCCACAGTTCCACCTCAGCAATGGTTGTTAAACAAATAAAGGAGTTGACCTATTCTTCCAGTTGCACGTTTAGAGCATAACATCATTTGTACATAAAATATATATCAATCTATTATACGACATATATTTATATGTGTATATATACACATATATAAAAATATATTATATATATGTGTATGTATGTATGTATGTATGTATTAATATTTAAATGTTTTGTATAAGTCTGGGTAGCCCCTCCCAGAAAAGAATATATATATATATATATAAATACACATTAATTTGCTGATTGTAATTTGTGAAATGTGTCAAACGTTGCCCCTGATATGTATGTCTGTATGACGTCATGATGTGCTAAAAGTGTCTACTGAGCGACTGACCACGAGAGAGCTGTCAACAGACCTGTGTGCTCGTGTGTGTCAACACACCTGTGTGCTCGTGTGTGTCAACACACCTGTGTGCTCGTGTGTGTCAACACACCTGTGTGCTCGTGTGTGTCAACACACCTGTGTGCTCGTGTGTGTCAACACACCTGTGTGCTCGTGTGTGTCAACACACCTGTGTGCTCGTGTGTGTAAACACACCTGTGTACTTGTGAGGTGTTAATCAACACACCCTCGTGCCCCTGTGTAAGGGCCAGTCTTATATCATTTGTTGTGAGGAATGCTTCGCTTTACTCACCCCCACCCCCACCCACCCCCATGTCCACTCCTCCGTCCCCCCTTCCCCCCCATTTCTCTCCCTCCCCTCCTCATCCCCCACCCATTTCGGTTTCTATTCATTTATTAGTAAATTCATTCCATCCTAACAACTGATGGTGTCTGCTGTTGTTTTCTTTCATTTTTGGCTGTTTGTTTGGTGAAAAATAGAAGTAATACTAAGAATGATTAATAATAATAACAATAATAATAATAATAATAATAATAATAATAATGATAATGATAATGATAATAATAATAATAATAATAATAATAATAATGATAATAATAATGATAATAATAATAATAATAATAATAATAATAATCGCAATGATAAGAATGATGCTAATAATAATAATCATTATCGTAATCATATTCATAATAATCATAATAATACGAAGAAGAAGAAGAAGAAGAAGAAGAAGAAGAAGAAGAAGAAGAAGAAGAAGAAGAAGAAGAAGAAGAAGAAGAAGAAGAAGAAGAATATTATGCCCCCGATTAGTGAAAGACAAACTTCAAAAGTACATGTTGTGGACGTTGTGGTGGTTGTGGTGGTTGTGGTGGTTGTGGTTCAGCCTGTGTCGAAACTGACACGTACAAAAATATGTTACGGTCTGAATCCTAATGAGGTCAGTATAATAATGCGTCTTATCTGTTAATATATCTTCTTCTTCTTTTTCTTCTTCTTCTTCTTCTTCTTCTTCTTCGTCTTCATCGTCTTCCTCTTCGTCTTCCTCTTCGTCTGCCTCTTCGTCTTCATCTCCATCTGCTTGTCCGCTGAACTGA
>NW_004798122.1:162828-163962 GCF_000002075.1 Aplysia californica | reverse complement strand
ATAATAATACATGTAATAATTTGATAGTTATAATGATAGGCCTAATGAATAATGAAAATAATAATAATGATGAAAAGTATATTTTGCACAGCACACACCTTCACTCAAGAGTAAGCGATCTGCTTTAGTGTAACTATAATAATCATTATTACCCCAGCAGACCACAGAACACTCAGAAACTCAGAAACATTCTCGGCTTCCCGGAATGTCTACAGTGCAAGCAGCCACTTAAGCGCTCAAACACTATTAAACAAGCTGACAATTAACTCATTCTCTTGCTGTTTAGTCTATAGCCGAGCACCATGATTCCAACCTTGGAGTAATTAATAGTTATTCCAAGATTCCAACCTAGGTGAAGTGGTGAAAGTGCGTATAAAAAGCCCTCCCACTTTCTCATAGGCACAATTTCAGATCAGTCATGAATGAGGTTTGAACCCACAATATGTGAGGCAGCGTGGTGGAATCAGGCTCTCGTCAAAATAATAAGAGTGAAGAAACTTGTATTTTTCTGTAGATTTGTGAATTTTTATCAAATTTGTGTTTTTTTTTGGCTCAACACCTTTCATGACCATTAAAGAATTCTTTTCTGAGTGGATTTTTCTGAAAAACGTTGATTAAAGGCGCAAAAAATGTAAATTTTCAGTTACCACGGACTGTTAAGCTAAGGAAATAACTAATCTTTTGCGGCCATTTTCTCACCAATTTTACCTCTGAAAACAGGTGACCCCCACCTCCTTATTTCGTAAATATCTCGACTTGTATTCAAGATAATTAGATTTTTTCCCCATCCAAATAAAGGCTAGTGAACAAGCTTTAAGACGATACCAATAACTCTACATGCCCAAAAATTGACGAGAGCCTGATTCCACCACGCTGCCTCACAATAATAATATATCGGATCAGTCATCGAGGTTTGAACCCACGATATATCGGCATCAAGCCCAGTACCATAAGCACTTTACCACTGACACCAATAATGGCCACTCGGTGCTAGATCTAGAAAATAATTTTATGATTAGTTTTTTTTTCTTAGAAGCAACTGTCGACAAGTTGTTTAATGTAGGCCTACTAGACCCATTGGCCCTAATACAAGATACGATTTTTTTCTGGAGAGAGATAGAGAGAGAGAGGGGG
>NW_004798122.1:160885-162091 GCF_000002075.1 Aplysia californica | reverse complement strand
TATTCAGTTTCTTTATAAAGACATGGAAAGTGTTCTCTATAACCAAACAAATATACACGCCACTGAAACCAAACTTCCTCTATAGGTAGGGCAATGCCCACTTTTGGTGTAGATCAAGATTTCTGGAAACCCCCAAAATCTGGGTTAGCCCGCTTGTCCTTGAAATAAAGCAACCATTTAGTTATTTAGTTGCACGATCCCTAGATGTCCCCAATCAATGCCTGGGGCAACGCCAGGTTTCGGACTCCAAAGATCTGATGAGATCAAGCGATGCTTTCTTTTTCCCGGGTGGGGAGATGTTTTTTTTATCGAGCATCTCTCTCTGTCTTTCTGCTTGGATAGTGTGTCCATCTCCGCCTTCGTTGTTGCTCCTGATAAGCAAGGTTGTCTCCCGCCTCCTAAATGATCTATATTTTTATTGTCGTTGAAGGCGTGAAAAAACATTGACTTGCATTTATGTGATGGTGTCATGCTACGACCGTCTAAATAGTTTATTTATTATTATTATTATTATTATTATTATTATTATTATTATTATTATTATTATTATTATTATTATTATAGTTTCTACGCTTTCAAAATGATGTTTGTATTTAAACCAGAAAGGAGTTCACTTACAAAAGGCCTTGGGGACCGTTCACAAAATATAACACCAGCCTGAAATTTGGCCAAAAATGAAAATGTTCGTTACTAGCCGAAGCAGCCAGACACTTGCAGAGAGAAAGCACATTAGAATTTACTAGCCGGGCCACCTTTCGATGAAAGGAATGATCGGTGCATTAACATCAACTGAACGTCATTGGCCTACTATATTTACACTCTACTGGAATTGAGCTATAAATCTTGAGAGAAAAGTGACACACGTGTTTCCAAGTTGCCATATATATAATAGATGTATCGATTGATCCTCTTTATTCCGCTTTCGTGGTTGAACACTCCAGAATGTCAAAGGTGTGGAACCAGTGCGCACGGGTAGTGAAAGGAAACCTCACTTGTTTATAATGGCGTCCTAGAAGACAGACTTTCCCAAGATTCTGTGTTGATGAAACAAAGCATTTTGGAAAAATCGAGGAAAGCAGTTTGCGTGGATTTTTAAAAGTTAGGTCCCAGCCACATGGATGCTGTGGACGCCTGCAAAGTTTCAAAGGTGTAGATTAGGTAATAAGGGAGAAGTTTGTGCACAGAGCCTCTCAAGTCAACTTATAT